>NW_016181620.1:0-6207 GCF_001687245.7 Rhagoletis zephyria | reverse complement strand
AATTGCTGAAGTTGGCTTGTTTCCTTGTTGTTCATTCAAATAACAAATAACTTAAGGACGAGCAAGGCATATTCAACAAGGTAGAAGTGACAATTCAGTCGAGCTCTCTCATAGCTGACTGTAATATCAGAAAATGTAAACAAAGAAATTAACCCTTTGATATATATTTACGACATTTGATAAAACTTAATATCTTCGAAATGAAAGTTTTTGTAAATATAAAAATATATAAAATCTTATTAGAATCAGCCTCATTTTAGTTATTGCATTTTCACAAAATTACATACTAAATGAAACACACTTATTTATAAAATGAAACACACTTATTTATAAAACCGTTTTGATAATTTTCTTGCATTTTACTATCCCAATCTGTTTGAGAATTGATTCTTTTATTCAAATACTTAATTCTTAAGTATATTAGACATTAAAAAAAAGTTCGATTCTTCTAAATTTAAATCAGAAATTAACTTCAATAATTTAGCTATTAAATTTTTGCAATTCGAAATTTTCTTTCCATTAAATTTATTAAAGATTGTTTTCAGTTTCTTTATGTTGACAAGGAATTTTGGTTTAGGTTTTATAAGGCCACCATTTGAAATTTGGTCTATCCACGTCTATGAGTGGGGGATTTTCTTTTCATTTTATTATGAATTAAAACTCAGTCACACAATTGAAATTAAAAAAAAAAATAAAAATTTTGAATAGTATAGGGTTAAGAGTTGACATTTCAGTCGCAGTTCAAAAGAGAGAAATGTCGAAATCACTTCTACCTTGTTATGCCTTGAGGACGAGCACACCTAAAAGTTAGACATTTTAATAATTGAAATATTAACAAAAACCAACAAAACCAACAACCACATGATCATGTGAATTGCAGCGGAATAGCTGCGCTTGATTGTAGTTGGCTTAACAAAGTGAAATAGTGGAAATAAGCAACAAGAATTAACAAGGCAAACTTAGCACTTAAATTTTGTAGGCCTGTGTTCTTTATAGCTAGACGTTGAAAATTGCTGCTGGAAATCCCTACTGAAGGATCTTACGCTTTGACTTTAAATGGCAAAATAAGAGGGACGTCGGGGGACAATTTTACCACAGAAGTTCTTAGCCAAGGATCCAATGTACATGTATCCCTATGAAAAAATATTTCCCGACAAGAGAACAAAATTACTATTTTTTGAAATTTTTGCTAACAAGAAATTTCTCAAAGAGCCCCACTTGAGATGATTGAAACGACATCAATCGCAAATCACGACAATGTGGTTTCAAATTATAGTGCACACTTCCTTCTTTCATGTCTAGTAGCTTTTTTTATGATTGGTCCGAAAAATCATAATAAAGAAAGAAAACAAAATATTATTAAAAGGACTATCTTCTCTTTGACGTACGTCAAAGATCAAGTAGAAGTGGGAACTTGTATGACTCTATTATATATAGTTATATAGCTTGAGAAATAATAGGTTTAAAGACACTTTTATCAAAGTTGATAAATCTGACTTTTGGCCAGTTTTGTTACACAACAACGGGTAACACGACTTAACGCCGCGACGTATCTCTACAGGCAAAAAATATTGGCAACAATTTGTAATTTTCATAGTTATTTGAGCCAAATTCTTATTTATTATGTTTACTGGACTGGAGCTGCTTCGGCCGATAGAGTTAAAAGCGAAAAAATTAAATTTTCCTTTTTCCCTTCTACGCGTTTCAACGCTGTCGCGTCTTCATCAGGGAGTCTTTATTCAAACCAGAAAAACAAAGAAACTATAAACATGATTAGCAACTAATATTCGCTGATACAAAAACAAAAAACATAGTTAACGACAAATAATTTACATAAATTTTTTCTACTTTAAACTAACATTCACATAATTATTGTTAACAAACATTGATCACACGATAAACGCTAGCACCAATTAAGTATTTGTGCACAATATAATACAACAAAAACTAGAGAATGCGATTAACTTTAAAAAGAACGTGGACAACACAAACAATGTTTATGCAGCTGTAATTAATATTAAATATAAATAAGAGCATAGGGTTAGAATTTTATTATATTGTGCAAAAATACTTAGTTGGTGCTAGCGTTTATCGTGTGATCAATGTTTGTTAACAATATTTATGTGAATGTGAGTTTAAAGTAAAAATTAATGTAAATTATTTGTCGTTAACTATGTTTATTGTTTTTGTATCAGCGAATATTAGTTGCTAATCATGTTTATTGTTTATTTGTTTTTATGTTTTGAATAAAGACTCCCTGATGAAGACGCGACAGCGTTGAAACGCGTAGGAGGGAAAAAGGAAAATTTGTAATTTTGTTTGCCAGATATACGTTTTATCAGTGCACTTGCCGAACATTCGCATTCGCAAAAGCTCCGCATTGATGCGAAAGCGAATGCGAATGTTTAAATTAATGCGGAAGCTCCGCGGTTGCGAATGCGAATGCGAATATTCGCAACAACTTTGGTATGTATGTAAGTATACTAGAGTTGTACATATGTAAATGAAAGCTAATTATATAAAAAGTACAGTAGGTATTAAAAGTGTATTTGACAATCCAAAAGTTTTAATAATTGAAATTGAAAAAGATTTAAATTGTAGTAAAATTTGCCAAAATTTTTAATATAATGCAAAGTATTTGAAATAATTACAAAAGTTTCATGTTTAAATTTAAGAAAATATGTATATGTAATGTGGTGTTTCGCACTGAATGCATCATACCATACGGCTTGTGTCCCGCTCGCTCTCGTTGTCGTTGTCTTCGGTGTAGTTGCAAAATATGTTGTGGTGTCTACGCTGATATCGCGCCTTGGCTTAGCGATATATGTATGTGTTTGTCGAAGTGCCGTGGTGCTGTATGCCGTTGTAACGGAATTACCGTGGTTTATGGCTTTATTTAGTTGCGTGGTTTTATGCGCCGTTGGGTAACTGGTGTTATCGTTCAGTGGTGGCGTGGTATATTTTGGTGGTACAGTCGCGCATTAAAATGTACAATCTTTCGTGTGTGTTTTTTTCTCTTTTTGTCGTTTTACACTAACTCTAATTACTTTATTTAGTTTTTCAACTTTGCACTTTAAGTGTCAAAGTTTTGTTTGCTATACCACTAGCCACTGTTTTTGTTTTTATATAAAAAAACACTTTAGCCAATTTTATGCAGCAGCCACTGCGCTTATGTCGCATTTGCTAACCGTTTTATTTTTGATAATTTAATTTAAAATTGGCCACAACCGATTTATTTGGGATTTTTGAGTTTATTTTTATTGTATTTATTTTTAAAAAAATATATATTTCGTTACATTTTGTTTCTAACTTTTATTTTTTATATGTATGCATTTTGCGAGAAGTCCTGTTACGTTCGCCATGTCGAAGTGCAAACTTCCACTTCCGAGATGTTCGCGTATTGCTACTTACACGCGGAGGCCTGGTGTCCGCCGGTGCTGCTGCCGGCCAACGCTCGCTTTCGTAGAGCCCTAGCACTCCCCCGTTGCTGCCGTAATGGGTAGTGCGGCTGTCCTACTTCACCCGGAGCCTTGGTGCTCCGCCGGCGCTGATGCCGGCCAACGCTTGGCTTGGTGCTGCTGGTTGGCACTTGGCTTGCAGCAAATGATCCCAAAATTTAGTTTTAATTAAAAAGATGACTTTGCGCTTTAAAGTGCGCGAATTGAATGACGCCAATTTATTTTTTCTTCTTTTACTTGGCTGCTATCTTACATATGACAGAGTCGCAATTTAATATCGTAAATTTTGTAAAAGATTAGCATTAACGCGTATTCATATTAGGCGTTTTGTAGTAATATGTAGGGTTGCAAAATTGTGTGCTTGATAGCGTTACAATATAAAATTTGTTAAAAACTATGTTTGCTAATACTTTTTTTCATGTGAATTTGTACAATGGATTGTAAAGTGAAATAAATTGATGATCTACGGAAACGTACTCAACACGAACAAGCGCTATACATTATGAGAGAGAATGTCTCTCTGATCAAATTTATCAAACATGGTATTGATCCAGAGAGTTTGAGGGCCAGTTTCACAACCTAAACTTAAACTGGACTTAAGTTCTAGTTGAGAAAAATCTTAGCTAAGAACAGTTTAAGGTTTTGTTCAAGTTTGCGTTTCACAATGCCAGTATGCTGCTCTCGATAAAAGCAAAAATTCCATACAAAATGACGTACAAGAAATGCCTAAGAAATTTTCTTGTGTAAAATTTTCTTAAGGCAGTCCGCAGTTCTAAAGTTTTTTTGTGAAAAAAGAGCACTAGCCAACCCAGGTTTGCAACAGAAATATATGCCCGTTCCTTTATTTCTTGAGGAAAGAGTGAGGCAACAGTCTGTGAAGTATCAAAAATGTCAAAATTCCTTGGACACACACAAGAAATAATGGCAATTTTTCTTGACCGTTTTCTTGAGAGCTGCATACAGGGCATAAGTACGGAAAATATATTGCTAAAAAGTATGGCACCACCTCAAAAAATGCTTAGTTTACATGTTTTGACATTTCTTAAAATACAAAGCAACTGAGGAGATAGTGTATGCGGTTTGTTTAAAGTGTAGTATTTGAGCGAGGAAATATAAAACATTGAACCATATAAAATTTTCACTGAGAAGCAAAACAATTTGTCGGAAATATAAAATAAATTCTCGAGCCGGCCCCCCCCCCCTAACTTTCAAATTTTCCTTATAGACAGTAGTACCTCGATTCTTGCACATACTCGGTACTTGCACACCTCGATTCTTGCAACATAAAAAATTTTTCCATTACGTACTCAGTACTTGCGACATCCAAAAAATTTGAACTCGATACTTGCGACATTGCCTTGTTGCTTTTGGTAACGGTTCCTTAGATTCAATAAAATTCGGGGAAGTCCCGATTTATTTCGGAAATGAATTGCTGTGATTGGCTAATATCTTACGCACGTGTATATTGGGACATTTGAATCAGTTTTAACGGACGATTCATTGAGTGCGGTCTCACAATGGCAGGGGAAAAATTTACGTTGCTTACAATAAAGCAAAAAGCTGAAATTTTAAGGAAGCTAAGTGAAGGATTTTCTATCGATGCCTTAGCCAAAAGAAGTTTTCACGTGCACAGGTCAACAATAAACCGCATTAAGAATAAGAAGAGCACCATAAGGAAGTTCCTGGCGCATGCTGAACCTGGGAAGAGAAAAACGTTTAAACCTGCAGAGCTTCCTAAAACGGAAAGAGCATTGATGAAATGGTTTGCAAATCAACGAGCCAAGAATTTACCAATCACTTCTGATATGCTTAAACAAAAGGCCAAGTTTCTCCATGCCAAAATTCAGGAAAAATCGGGGGACTTCCATGCTAGCAATGGTTGGANACGAAGACTCAAAATATGTGGAGAAAAACTTTCGAATAAGACTCATTCAGTTAATCCATTTTTACAAAAACTGAACAAAAAAATTGCTGATTTAGGTTTGACCAAGGACCAGATATACAATGCCGATGAATCTGGTCTCTTTTGGAAGCTTCTGCTTGATAGAACTCTAGTGCGGTCAAAAGAAACTTCCGCTCCAGGACATAAAATCAGTAAGGAAAGAATAACTTTTCTGGCTTGCACGAATGCATCTGGAAATCACAGAGTAAAACTAATGGTTATTGGGAAATCATTAAACCCACGATCACTTAACAATTTTACGGATATTCCAGTTGTCTACAAAGGAAATAAAAGTGCTTGGATGACCTTGGCTTTGTTTGAGGAATGGTTTCACAAAATATTTGTTCCAGAGGTACATCTGGTCATCTTTGTTTGTAAAAAATTTCGTTTATTAATTTAAATTTCCTAAAATTGCAGGTAAAAGGGTTCCTTCGTGCCGAAAATCTTTCCGAAAAGGCTCTATTGCTTATTGATAATGCTCCATGCCATCCCAAAGACGGCGAGTTAATGAGTAGTGATGGTCAAATATCTGTAATGTGTCTTCCTCCAAACTGTACTGCACTTATACAGCCCATGGACCAGAATGTTATAAGACTTACGAAATTGAACTACAAAACAAGCCTTTTAAGTGACATCGTTCGCCGTGGAAAAACAATAGACGAATCTCTGCGAAACATCAACTTAAAACACNGCAGAATGTTATAAGACTTACGAAATTGAACTATAAAACAAGCCTTTTAAGTGACATCGTTCGCCGAGAAAAACAATAGACGAATCTCTGCGAAACATCAACTTAAAACACGCAAT
>NW_016181619.1:0-6207 GCF_001687245.7 Rhagoletis zephyria | reverse complement strand
CATATGCAACAGAATCTTTTTTGAATTAAATGCTCAGAATTTAAACCAAACTTACTACCTAACTTTTTTTATACTGTTGCCAGGAGTAAGTGGATTTATATCTGATTAATCTGCATTGAGGACTTAAGAAATTCTTTGGCTATTAAAAGGGAATATGTATGCGATTCATCTGGAAGTAATATTTTTATTTCGTTTGATTTTGGATTCATGCCATTGATTTTTTCTGCGAATTTTCGTAAATTCATTTTCCTCAGGCTTTAGGTGAAGATTTCCTATGCAATCGCTTTCATAATTAAAAACTTTGCCTTTTCGTGGATGCTTTGACGCCCAACCGGTGATGAGCTGACCACTTAGGATGTCTTTAGACGTTACTGCTGCCTCTTTAAATAAATCTTCTTGCTTTGCCGCTTGATTTGGGTCATCTATTCTACGCTTCTTTATGACGGGTTTTTTTGTTGGGCCTTTGGATTCGAATTCAAATTCTTCGTATGACTTTACATAGCAGCCTGCGTCTGCTAAAATTGTAACACGACTTTTCCATGGTTTCTGCGCAATATTCAGAGTTTGAAAGTCACAGAATTCCACACGACTCATTATTAGTTCGGATAACTTTTTTGCGATATGTTTCCTTACTGCTTCCGTTGTGATAAAATCTGCGTCGGATTTCACTTCCTCTTCTACCAAATAGCGATTAGATCGGAGAGCTAAAATATAAAGGCTATGAAATGGTGAGAATGGTGAGCCCGTATGCGGTATATTAACCTTTTTGTTCACATATGAACCCGTCCACTTTTTTATCCAGACTCTCTTTTACGTGACTACAATCCTCTGATCCTCGAAACATGGCGTTTGTAAGCAATGTGCTGTCAGCTGCTTCCAGAAACTGACGCATTTGTTCATCGTCTCCATCGTCGGAATCACTTGAAGCAGAATCAATCCGCCTTTCAGCCATAATTTGATTAATATATTGGAGTATCCTGAAAGAATCAACAAACTAAGTATGAAACTATACAGGTAAATGCAAGTACATACTCGATACCTTTCATTCAACACCAAGTAATTTAAGTATCGATACTTTTGAACCAATTACTGAGTAGATATCTAAGAAAATACTCGTATCGAAAGCCGATATGGGAGGTGCCACGCCCCTTTTTGCATTAGCCCATGAGTATGCGATTGCTTTCATATATCTACATACCATGTTCGAGTCCACTTCCATGAACATTTTCTCAAGTAAGCAGTATGAAAAATTCGGTTTTGTATGGGAGGTGCCACGCCCTTTTTTCCAATAATCTCCAGGAGTATGCGACTGTTTTCATAGGGCTCCATATCATGTTCGAGTTCTCTACCATGGACACTTCCATATGGAGATATACCATATGAAGAGTTCGCTTTGTATGAAAGGAGCCACGCCCCTGCACCTAGCGGTATGAAATAAACTTTACATCCGATTCTCATACCTACCATATATACATAATAAATTTCATGAAGAACGGTCAAGCCGTTTAGGAGGAGTTCGAAGCAGAAAGGAGAATTCTACATTTTTTTATATATATTTTTTACATTAATTCGATTTTCGTGAAAACTATAAAAGGCATATATAATATATGTACGTCTAATTAAAGGTTATTAAATTCTCTTTCGAATGACATGCTATCCATGATAAGGTGTTTGAGAAGTTTTGACTTAATAAATTGCTTAATTTGAACTTTAACCTTTAATAACTCTTTTGGAGTTTTTACTAAAATTTCAAAATCAAAAGTTATCAAAACAAATTCTATAGGACTGAGAAATATTATTTTCTACTTTTTAGTCTATTTCAAAAAGCGTGGTACAATAAAAAGTTTTTATTTTTTTTAATTTTATTTTATTGTTTTTTAATTTGAGAAATGGAGGTATTCTGCATTTGTTTCGAAAAAATTGTTCAGTCCCAAGCAAGTAGCATGAACCAAAAATACAAGATCACACCTTCTTAGTAGCCCGTTATAATCGCATTTAGGAAAAAAAGTTGGGCGACTTTGACATTAGCCGTTTATTTACATTTGTTCGTTGTTTACAATTTGGTGGTGGCTTTTTACTGCAATTTTCTTAATTTTCGCTTGTGACAACGTGTGCACACAAAAGGTAAAGAATAATTTAACACAACGACATGGTTTATAGAAGAATTTGCATAATAAAAATGATTATTCATGCGTTCAACAATTACGGGTGTTTTTTTGTTCTCTTCGTTGTTTACTTCTTACAAAAAGATGGCGTCGAGATTTCGACAGCTAGAAAATAACTTTTTTCTTTCTTTCCTAAGTCGTGATCTTGTGTCTTTCGTTCATGAGTAAGTAGCAGCAGGGCTGCAGTAAACTCATTTCAGTGTACTAGTGATTGGAGTTGGCAAAAAAATCGATTCATCGATGCATCGATACATCGACAATTTATACATCGAATGTTTCGACATACCTACTACAACGAATGTCAAAGCCGCCTTGGTCAAAGCATAATGATAAAATAAATAGCAAAATAAAATATAAAAAAACATTTGTTTCATCTGCCTTTCGGCAGTGATAATGTTAATGTAAAAATAATAATATAAAAGTCCCAAAACGCTTAAATTTTATACAGCATTCGTATTAAATTATAAGTATGATGGAGGTAAGTTCGATTCCAAGTTTGAGTACCAGAGAGATGGATAAATGATGGTTTTCAACTATTGACCTTTGTCGCTTGCAGGACGAGTTGGTGCCCCGTTTACCAGTTGACAGCGAAACTATTGACTTTCAGAACTGGCACATAAGCTACCTGAAATCGCACATACTTAAAAGCATATGTAAGAAGGGCCAAGATGGCAACTGCGAGCAAAACGTGGATGACTGCTGTGAGTTGTGCACATATCGTTACGCACTTGAGCTGCCGCACCTGCCAGATATGGTTTTCCATAAGAACAAACTGTCTCTTAAACACAAAGATGGCGCATTGTTGGAGTTCTTGCCAATAGACTCACTGCGGCTGGTGGAGAACGGAAAGCAGGCACTACAAGTGGCTTGTGCACAAGAGTGGAAAGAGAGCAGACCTGACTGTCACATGGCAGAAAAATTTAAGCCATTTGACTGGACTTTTACCACCCATTATCAGGGTACTCTGAATGATAAATTTCGGGTGGAGGATTCAGATCAGACACTAAATAAATTTAAACTGATGCAGCGGGAAAAAATATTATTTTATCATGATCTAACGCTTTTCGAAGATGAACTACATGACAATGGAATCTCATCGAGTTCAGTGAAAATTGTATGCATAAATTACGAGTTTAATTATAATATCGTTACCATAAATAAAATAATATTTGTATCATATATATACCTTTCAGCGAGTCATGCCGTCCGGCTTCTTTATACTGCTTAGAAATTTCCTGCGCGTGGACAATGTTTTACTTAAAATGCACGACACCCGTTTTCACTTTGAGATCGAAAACAATTATATATTCAAAGAGTACACAAAGCGCGAGGCCACATACGGCGAACTTAAAAATGTTAGTGTACTTGAAGTTTTTAAAAGTTGTTTCAATCAAAAATTTCTTAATCTAACTTAATTTTGCAGGTACCACCTCCATTTTTCACAGTACCAAATGAAATTGAGAACTATTTACCCATTAAGGAAAAGAAAGCCTATAAATTATATTTCAAGTAGAGAGTTTTTAAACAAATACATATAACGCAAAATTTCATGAATAAAAGATTTAAACAACCCAATTTAAAACTTAAATTGATATTTTTAAGTAAATCATAAAATCATACTTAAGGTGAAAGTTATTTTTATTATTATTGTGAGTGGAAGATGTAACATTTCCTCTATATTCAGGCGTTGT
The DNA here is from genome assembly GCF_001687245.7 of Rhagoletis zephyria. Taxonomy (NCBI): domain Eukaryota; kingdom Metazoa; phylum Arthropoda; class Insecta; order Diptera; family Tephritidae; genus Rhagoletis; species Rhagoletis zephyria. The sequence continues at coordinate 2,351 of NW_016181619.1, read as the reverse complement.
ACATATGTATGTATACACGTTACAGGACAATACATCTCCTGGTCGCAGTGCAGGCCTCATCAAACATCTATCTATCTAAGTACGTACATACATACTGAGTTACAGAAGTGACTTGACACACACATAAATATGTATGTTCGCGTATGTATTTACCTATGGCAGCAAATTTATTTAAAATTTTTATGTGTTAGTTAAGCCAGCATGCATTTACTGTTTGTAGACTGTAAGAAAATAATAGAATATATACATACATACTTGGAATAAGAATTTCCCATTATTTAAGTAACGAAGTCCGATTTGTTTCAAAAGCCGAAAGTAGCAGAGAAACGGTTTTGGAATACCTTATATTTTAGTAACTAATCGATATTTTATGTAGATAACAGATGCGTTCAGATACAGGTAAATGGTCAAACGGCTTGAAATTGCTTATGCCACTTTCAAAATAAACGGACCATTTAGTAATTTTATTGAGCAGTTTTTTAATGAAAAATGTTTGTGGGCTATTTATATATGGTAGAAGCTATAGCGGAGATCACGTCTTATCAGACTTCTTCAGCCAAATAGCAGCTACAATTTCTACCATATGTAAATTGCTAAGTTAGGGCAAATTAATGTATAAACAAATAAATACAACACTTTAATTCACAAAAAAACCTGTTTATTAGTTTAAAATTTTTCTAGAATCTAGATATTTGAGAAAACTTCTTGTGCTTATACCAGGCACTCCAGTTGCTTCTACGTAGTTACGTCTATATTTTTTTAAATTAATCCAAAGTTTTCCCAAAGGATTTCTTTCGAAGGGCTTATCGTAATTTAAACAACGTTTAAGCTCCGCCCAGCAGCGCAGTTAGTGCATTCTTGTAGTCACCAGACGTTTCCGACTGCAAAATAAACATATATATTAAATATGTACATAAATCTAAAAATGTAATTTTATAATCAAAAGTTTACTAAATTAATATTTATATTTTGCTACAGGAGGCTGGAGAAATTTAAAATGCATTGGTAAGAAACGAGTAAATACTTGTTTTATTTTTTCTCGTTTATATTCAATACAAAGAAAATTCGCATAATTCAAAAGAAACATCGAAAATCCGATAAGGTTCTGTACATAAAATAAGGTAACACGTATCCCGGAATTTATTTTATTTTATTTTTCTTGTCAAAGTTTGGATTTTTTCATGAACCAGGCAAATTATATACTTATTCAAATTGATATATCTCGGCTTCTACTGATCTCAGATTTCATCCATCTTAACACCATTTTAAAGTTAAAGAAACAAGCTCCATATATTTTAGTGTGTATTTTAATTTTTACCCTTAATTTTACTTTTTCCTAAACAGTTTTATTTTTTAAGTTGATTCTCAGTTTTTACACGAAATTTTCAAGTTTAAAATATCATCATCGCTTTCCTTCTTTGATGCTCTATAAAATCGCTATGTTTAAAAATGGGACGTTTACTGTAATAAATATACATACGACAAACATAATTTTTTTGTATGAGCTAGTAAATTTGTTTTATATTTTTTGAAAATTCTGTTATGCATACAGTGTTAGTTACCTGCATGGTTCTATAATAAAAGGTTTGCTAACTACCCACCAAACAATTTTTGTTGCCGACAATAAGAAAAATGTCGCCCTCGGCAACAAATTTATTGCCGGTAATATCGCCAACGTATCGATTTCTTATTACCAGTCGCTCTAAAATGGCCGCCGCAGGCAACTCACCTGATCGAATCATTTTCTTATTGCCTAAATGAGTCGTTTTCTTGTAATTTGGTTATTTATGTTTAGGCAATATTTGGAAGAACTTTATTGTATTTAATATTTCATTTATTTTTGGTTACAAAATTTTAAAAACGAAATGAATTGTTTGCCCTGCTACATATGGCCCTTCATATTTTTTAAATCCTACCTTTAGCATACATTAGATATTTTTGGAGAATATTGTTGACGCGAAATTCATCAGTTTGGGATTTATTCATAACATATTCATAAAATGACATGAAAGAAATGGTTTTGCCGATTTCTCACCATGGGAGTCCCCAATTTGTTGCCATTGACGATTGTTGCCTGTTTCTCATGTTTTGCTTTGTGGGTAGTTACATTAGAGTTTTGACACTCCCTTAAAGAAGGTTGCACACACACACAAACCCATGCACAGTGTCTACCCAGCCATCAGAGAAACGTAAATATAGCCGAAGGTGTAGTCTAGTACGATTTTCCGTATCCGGAAACGAATAGAAAACGACTACAAATTTCATTAATTTCCGTATCCAAGAACGTTCACAAAACAATGGTGGTTTTCGTATCCGGAAACGAATAGAAAACGACTACAGTTATCATTCAT
>NW_016181618.1:0-6207 GCF_001687245.7 Rhagoletis zephyria | reverse complement strand
TATAATTTCTTACATATGTACGTACATTAGGGTGTATCACAAAAAAAAAAAAAGAGTTGCGGTCTTTCAACCAAATATTTCGTAAAAATTTTAGATTTACGTGAGCTAGAATAATTTAAAAATATCTCCAAAAGTCTCGTTATTTGGATTCCGTTGATGAAATTTTTGAACCTTTAAACTCTGTTACGAAAATACGAAGATTATTTCTTTTAGATCATTGCAAAATCGTATTTTTTTATTCTTATTTTTTTTTTGGTAAAGTTTAATCTTTATTTTTGATTTTGATTTTATATTTTAATAATTTTTAGCCGCTGTACTGGAAACATATTTTTTATGAGCGATTTTAATTTCATAAATATAGAAAGATCATAACCGTTATGGACCCTAGAATTTTTATATATATGTTTTTTTTTAACTTATTTTACATATTTATAATAAAACGATTTTTGGAGGTATTTTTAGAAAACCCACCTCACGTAAATATTACTACTTTTTCGAAATATTTTGTCAGAAGTCTTAAAATATAATAATTTATAAATTTACGATGGGGAAAAAACAGCACCGAGATTTTTTTATGGAGAGTGTTGCACCCTAGTGTACATAGGTACCTACTATGTAAGTTAGCAACAAATACTTTGTCCTCAACTCTTGCATTACTGTTGTTTATTGATGTGCTATAGCAATACCCGTTACTTTACCAGCGTAAACTGTGCTTTTATTACTACGTTTATGTATATCTCTTTCTATAATTGTTGCTGTTCTTGTTGCAGTATGTACAGAGTATTTTATGACAATCGATTTACGTGGAAAGCACCAGTATTAAACGTAGATATGTATAGTCGTATATTCAAAAGTACACGTACCTATGTGCATCTATAAACATATACAGTGACTCAATTTTTTTGTTATTTTTATATAAAAATATCGTCTAAGCTTTAACCAAAACTTTATACAAAATTTAGGAAAATTCAACAAATTTTCATCAAAATTTCAACTCTTTATTCTGATTTTTTTAGAAAATGCAGTTTTATAGCCCACACAGTTTTAGTCTAATGAAGTGCATGTTTCAAACGGCTAAAAAACCGCGTTGATGTTTGAGATTTTTTATTTTATTTATTTTTTTTGATGAGGGATTTTTGTACTTTTTTCTATTTAGGTATGAACTTCTTATGAAATAAAACGCGGGAGACCATCAACAACAGAGTTTCAAAATTTCAACGCAAGTTTTTGTAAATTGCGCTTGTTATATTAAAAAACCCCAAAAAGTAATCTCCAAAACAATTCTCAAAAATCAACCCAATTTTTTAGCAATTTGAAACTTGCACTTCATTAGACTAAAATTGTATGGGCTATAAAACTGCATACCCAAATCTTTTTTTAAAAATTCAGAATAAAAAGTTTAAATTTTGATGAAAATTTGTTGAATTTTCCTAAATTTTGTACAAATTTGAAACTGTGATTTACACGGTTTAGATTAAAGCTTAGATGATATTTTTATTTAAAACTAAAAAAAAAAGTTACCTGGAAAAATATTTCGAATATTAAAAAAAAACACGTGGTCATTTGTTTGACTCACTGTACATATGTATATATACATAAATTTATAAGTGTACATGTGTATCTCTTCATAACATTTGCTCTGCTACGCCTTTGGCTCCTTGCCTCCATTTTATGTTTAGCCAACATTTGAAAGGCCATCGGGTTCATTCAGTGCAGCAATCACAATCATTTCTTACCAATTGCAATAAAAACAATCATGAAAATACAGCAATAATAGAAAAATGCAGTTGTAGCGATCGTTGTGGCGCAGCAAATGATTGTTGCTGCTACTGCTGTTGTTTCTGTTTCTGTTTCGGTATCTGTATCTATGTATTCCTGTTGCTAGTGGTGCTGCTGCTGCTGCTGCTGCCACTTGTAAAACGGTTTAGTTCGATGCAACAAGTGGCATTCACCAAAACAATGACTTGCTTGCTATTTATACACGACTATCGGATTTTTGTTGTTCTTGCGCTTGTGGTTGTTGCTACTGTTGCTACTGATATTTTTGTTGTATTGCTGTTCAAACAATCGTTGTCCGCTGTCCGCTGTTCTTACTGTTATTACTTGTGCTTTTGTTGTCAAGGTTTGCCATTTACTGTTTGTATGCACTCACTCTGTTGCACTGTTGATCTCATAATTTAAGCGACACTTACGTACGTACAGTACATACGAGACATTCTATTTCAGCGAAAGCTACCGATTTCAAATCGCAATCCTTTGCGGGAAATCATGCCGTGGACGATTTAAAGATTCTGGTTCTTAGATTACAAAAAAAACGATGAAAAATCGTCTGAACTGAAAAAAAATCATTTTATATGCCGTTCGAGCATCCCGAGAATGGATTATGCGCAAGGCTTGTGACCAAACCCCAAGGCAGCCAATCCAGTTAACTTGGCGACTAATTTTTGAAGCAATGTTGATAATGGATCGAAATGATGTGGGACCATAGTTCTTCTGCTATTCATCATGTGAATGTATTCAGCATTGTTTTAAAATCATTTTTTAGACTAACTTACTTTCCTATAAAAAGTTGTTTTACATCTATAACTATAATTGTTTCAATAGATGTCCCATCACTGGCGATTCTATGGCTGGGCAATACTCCAAAGATTTTCAAATGTTTAACTATGTTCTGCGTTCTTGGGAAAAATGTAGTAGCAATGAGACGAAATACATTGCTTAAAGATTTTAGATCAATCAGTCTATTTTTTATACTGAGAACTGTCGGGAGACTAATGGACATGTACATTTATTCGCTTGAAGTTTCAGTATCACATCGCCTTTAGCTAGCCCGAAGAGAGGCGGTTCTTCTACCTCTGACCTACACTGGCGGTCAAAACTGGATAGATGGTGTTTTGTTTTTAATATGTACAATGTTTTCCAAGCTAAATTTTTTGTTATTTCCTTATAAAAATATGGTTCATTTTTTAATCAAAACCAGAATCTAGAAGAATTCAACAAATTTTCATGAAAAATTTTAACTTTTTAATAAGGATTTTTATAAACTTTTTTTAGTGTGCAGTAACAAGGCTTGTATATAATTTTTTTTTGCTGACGGATTTGCGTTTGTTTTTCAAGTCATGCGGTCATAGACGTCTTCTTCCACAAGAAATTCATGTTTATATTGAAAAAAGTGCAGTCGCACTCAACAAAAAAAAATATTAAAAATCAATGTAATTTTTTCCGCTCAATAATTGCACTTATTTTGCTTAAATTTAATTGGTAGGGGGTTTAGGCGTTCCTTTGTAAATCCCAGTTTCCAACTTTGTGCAATATTTAAAAAAATTCAACAAACTTTCGTACAAATTTGGAGCTTTTTTAAAAATTAAAAAAAATCAACCGTAATTTTTAGCCATTTGAAGCTTGTACTTTATTCTGCTAGAATTCAATGGGCTACAAAACTGCATACTCAGAGTCTAATTAAAAACTCGAAATTTTTATGAAAATTTGTTGCTTTTTGTTCTTTTAGTTGCTTAAATTTCTAAGGCAGTGTCACTCGATTAGTGCATTTGTACAGATTTATGCATTTTTATATTGCGCTATTGATACAAAATAAAAAAAATTGGGACAATTTTTTTTTGTAGTCAAAAGATTGAAAAATTTCAACAAATAATTTTTCGTGATTGGGATAAAGAAAAATATTTGGGTTTTCACGCAATTGGGTTACGATTTGCACCAAATTTCGGCAAATACCCAATCGTGTTACACTGCCTTTAAACTTGTATTTATACGGATGTTGTTAAAGAATGAACTTTAAGAAACTAACCGAAAATAATATTTTAAAACTTGTCAAAATTTGGTGCGGTTCATTACTCGGCCGTGCTATCATAGTACCCCGATGCCACTAATATTTCACTTGTGTGCAAACCTCTACAATACATGTGGTAGATTTACCAAAATTTTTTTAAAATTTAGCTTTTTACCACATCTACCCCACAAGGCTTTAAATGTGCCACATTTTTAGACAGAACATTTGTTTATAATTTTCACATAGTAACTCTAAAATTTCAACTCAATTCTAATAAGAAATATAAATTTTAATCAAATTTTTAAAAAGGAACATCATAAATTGGGCTCTAAATATTTTTTCTCAAATCGACGAAACTATTTTTGCTTCGTGAATATATTCTCTAACTAGCAAACTAATGTTATTTCTGTTTTGTATCAATTGCATTGAATCTGTACGATCCGCAAGCACTTATACTATTTCCCGATCTAATTTTTGAGTTCTATGAATTATGAATTGGAAAATCTACCACATTTTTTTTGCCTATTCTACCACACAAAAATTAAAAGGGGTTTGCACACTGCTTACAAACTAAATACGGGTAGGAATTTCAAAATTTTAACCCTGTTTGTGTAAAATATTTTATTTTTATCGATACTTATTTTTCTTTTAATCAATGTATGTTGAAATAAAAGTGAAAAAAAAAAAATATTTTGCTAGGCAAAACTTTCTTGATTGTTTAACAGAAGTAAATGATATTAACCCCCACTGAAACCTTTTTCGGGTTATTAAACTTCACAGATGTGATTTGAGAGAAATATTATTTTAAAACGTACCGGTAAACCCAGAACATGTCCTTTCTTGAATTCAATTTCAAAATACACGAAACAATCAATATAGTCGCGTAACCATTAGCCAAATATAGCGAAGCTGCGTTTTTAGTTTTTCTGTTTGACTTAAAGATATTTTTTTATTTTTTTATTTTTGGTTCACAGGTATTGGAAATGATCTTTGAATAAATTTTTTTCTTTTTTTTCTTTTTTTAACGAGTAAAGTTAGATGAACGAAATTCAAAGATGTAGTCATGTGAATATAAGACCTTGGCATATAATTTTTGCAAATATAAATATTAAAAATTTTCAAGGACATTCGAGGATAAAATTTTAAAAGGACTTTTTAAATACATCTTCATTATATCTTATGCGCAAAAAACTTTACTCTTTTTTAGTGCTACAGAATTTTCACCTTTATTTGATACCCATAATTTTAAACTTAAAAAAAAATTTGGAGCTAATCACATATTCCAGATTTCAAAGTCCGTAAATCGAGGATGTAGTAATGTATATATTAGCCCTTAACACAAAATGTATTAAATAATAAATTATGAACAATTTTTTAAGGATATGAAAGGATAAAATTTTAAATACCTACTCGTCCTTATGCACCAAAAACTTGAATATTTTTTAATTCTAGTAAATTTTCTCTTTTATTTGATACCGATATTTTTTTTTATTTTTTTTTATATTTTGTATTTTTATTTTTTTTTAATTCATCAAATCTTTGATATTTCAAAGTTCTTTTAAAAAAAATCCTGACACCAGAAGGAAACACTTACAACGAGATTTTACTATTTTTCACTCCTAGTTTTGCGAATATATTGATTTTTTAGTTGTAAATTTTACTGTCGCACGGAGTATTCCATCGTACTTCAGCCATTCGTACAAATTTAACAATTATTCGTATTTTCATTTAAACAGAAATGCATTTCTATGTACGTGCATTCTTCAGAAATTCATAGAACAAAAAGTGGACACCTATTTAAACTTTTGGAATGCGAAAAAATGCATACATTTTCTTTTCACATTTTCCATTCCAAAAATTTCTGCTTTCTTTTGTGGCGTGCGTGAAACATTTTTTGACAATTTATTTTTAAGCAAAAACCAAAACCGACCTCAATTCTCATATACAATTTTAAGAGTACCTACATGATCCAGTGATCGGATCTTAACTTAATTAGTATGGGATCACCCACCTCTGAGGTACCACTTTTCCTTTAAAAAACGAATTATAGAAATCGCTTAACGTGGTCCAAAGTTATGCGGTAACACAGATATAAAAATATAATATATATTCCCACGAATTGATAACCTCTTCCTTTTTTTTTGAAGTAGGCTAATTAAAACAGAAAAATAAATTTTTAAAAATTTATAAATTTTTCCAAAACATGCTTGTCTGTATGTATGTAGAAGTCTAACTTAGGTATTTTGTGTTGAAAGTGTGTAAATGTGTCTTAAAATTGATTTCGCCTGCGCCTATCCATGCCAGACATCTCAGCCAATGGCCGCTTCTCCGAACGTTTGACACCATTTCTTACACATAAATACACTTCTCAACTATTCAATAACTCACGCATAGGAAAAGTTACTACGTGCTGTCGCAAG
>NW_016181615.1:0-6208 GCF_001687245.7 Rhagoletis zephyria | reverse complement strand
CGCCGCTCAGGCTGATGAGGGCCGCCTGGAAGGTGCGCTCGTAGTGACGACGGGGGTGCAAGTTCGGGAGGTTTAACCGCTGCTCAAGCTGATTCGAATTGTCAGCTTCGCTGGAGGTGCTGCTGCTTAGCCGGACTGAAGCGGCCGAAGCAGAGAGAGTGCCCGCGAGGTGGTGAGTGAGCCGCGCGGCCACTCGATCGAGAAACTCGCGCGTCACCGTTCCAGTGGGCTTGACAATCTCGGGCAGGGCCGTCTCCGTCTCTGCTTTCTCCTCTTCTGCTGCAGTTGCTGCGGTAGTTACCGTCTCAGCACCCGTGGCCGTCGTCGTCTCCAGTCCGCCCATCGTCGCCGCAGTGACCACCTCAACGAGCGACAGCCGAGTGCGCGACACCGCAAAGACCGCCTCGGCGGAGTTGTACGCCGCCAGCAGTGGCCGCGGGTCGCCGCCCAGCGCCGCCGCCGTCTGGAGAATGTCGCCGGGCGGCAGGGGCGCCGTCTTCCACTGCGAGTACATCGACAGCTGCGGATTCGCCTCCTGCGTGACGAACATCGGCTGCAGGCGGTAGAGGCAGCAGTAGGTGGGGCGGGGGTTCACCTTCAGCCCCAGGTTCGTGTAGGCGTGGCCGTTGATGTGCAGCTGCTGGTACTTGCGCTTGGCGCGCGGCGTGTCGGGGCTGATGAGCGTCGAGGCGACCAGGAGGCCGTTTTGGTTTGATTTTGTGGTGTTGTCGATATTGTTGCTGCTGCTGTTGTTGTTGTTGTTCAGCTCATCGTCCTGGTTGGAGCACCGGTTGACAAAGATGGACAGCGTCTGGGTGGTGGAGGAGGAGGAAGATGCCCTTCGGGAAATAGTTTCAGCCAATGTTAGTGGCTGCGAAAGCTCGCGCTCGTTTCGCGCCGACTGGTAGTAGGAGCGCAGGTGGCCAATGTCGAGGCTGGTCGGTNAGCCAATGTTAGTGGCTGCGAAAGCTCGCGCTCGTTTCGCGCCGACTGGTAGTAGGAGCGCAGGTGGCCAATGTCGAGGCTGGTCGGTCGAGCCGGTGAGGTCTTTTTCACCGCCGTAGTTGAAGGTGAAGTTGAAGTTGAAGTTGAAGTGGAGGACAGCGACGCCACCACCTTATCCATCAGACTGTCGATTGTTGCCTTTACCTCCTCTTCAAGATTTCCCGTTTTTCCGCCTTCAACCGTAGTGACTAGATTCGCCTCTGACTGAGCTGATGTTGTCGTGGTGGGAAGAAGAACAACCTCCTCTTCTTCCTCCTCTTCAGCAGCTTTTTGCTGCTGCTGCTGTTTTCTGGCCTCTTCCTCCTCCAAATCAACCACCATCGGCACGCCGAAGGAGCCGCTGACGATGCCGCTCTCATCGACGACAAACTCGTGATTGGTGCCCGTGTCGAGGAGGTCCTGCAGGACGGGAAAGAGCACCGGCGACTTGATGGTGATCTTCACCGAGGCCGACTGCAGGTAGGGCAGGTAGGCGGGCAGAATCTCCAGCTGCGGGGCGGTGGAGCGCTCCTGGCGGCTGAGCACGGGCGGCTGCATTGTCGACAGCTTGTGTGGCCTGAGGAAGGAGTCGCGGTGTTGGGCATCTGAATGAGTGGTGGTGGTGGTGGAAAGAAAAACAGCGTTAGTTTTGTTTGTAAACAAAGGCAAAAAAAGCAGAGAGCAAAGGTAGCGTACCGTGATATCGAAACGCCGGCTCGGAGATCTTCCGCTTCTTCAGCGGAATCATGCTCGCGTAGGAGTCATCGCGCGAGAGCAGCTTCGACTTGAGAATGTTTCCAAAGGAGCCGTCCTTCTCTTCCTCCTCATCGTCGCCATCGTCATCATCATCATCATCATCACCATCATCCTCTTCGTCATCTCCATCGCCGTCCTCCTTAAAACTTCGCTCACTAGTGGCAGAAAGGTGCGGGTGATGGTGATCTGATGAAGAGGAGGATCTGATGGAGGTCTTCCTCCTGCTGGAGGCGCCGGTGAGCGCCGAGTTGATGGACACCGTCGAGAGGGAGGAGAAGGGTAGCGAATGAGAATGGTGATGTGGTTGCTGCTGAAGAAGGTGATAGTCACTGCTGGCATTGTAGGTGATAATAGATGGCCGCTCGAGGACCGAAACCTTTCTCACGGGGATCGGCGGCGCCTGGCCCAGCTCCTGGTAGCTGCGCTTGGCGCCCAGGCGACCCAGGTGATGGTGGTGGTCAACTGATGACAGCGGTGGTGGTAAAGGTGATAATGATGAGGACGAAGAAGAGGTTGGCAGAAGAAGATGATCACCGGCTGGAAGAAGGTGCTGCGTCCTTGAGCCATCGCTTATTCCTCCTCCTCGACAGTAGACACGCTGGTGGACCTCCAAGTTCTGGCGATTTCGAAACGGAATCTGACAGAGCGGACAGACAAAGCCGCCGCCGCCGCCGCCGCCCGAGTCAAAGTTGGCACTCTCCGTTCGGCTGCGCTTGTTTACTTGCGCCGCCGGCAGCGGCGGCGTCGACCTTTGGCCAGCGGAGGCGTTCGTAGATGAGGTACCCGATAGATGTCCTGATGAAGCACTGCTGTCCGAAGACAGCTGATGATCATTGATGGTGGTGACCAGACTGGTGTGCCGGGACCGCAGCAGCAGGTCCTTGATGATGGAGCTGTCTNGGCGGCGTCGACCTTTGGCCAGCGGAGGCGTTCGTAGATGAGGTACCCGATAGATGTCCTGCTGAAGCACTGTCCGAAGACAGCTGATGCTCATTAATGGTGGTGACCAGACTGGTGTGCCGGGACCGCAGCAGCAGGTCCTTGATGATGGAGCTGTCCGAGGTGGTGGTGCTGGAGTTGGAGTTGGAGGATGAGGTAGTAGCAGTAGCGGAAGAAGAGGAGGCGTTGAGAAAGTGGCTGCCATCGGGGCCGCCCCCCACTAGGTGGGCAAAGGGCGAGGTCTTCGAGGTGAGGAGGTTGCGCACCAGCGAGGGCTCACTGTTGGAGCGGGAGGACTCGCTGAGGGCGGCGCCGCCCATCAGGTGATGTTCCTGCTGCATGCCCAGCACCGCCATCGAGTGCTGCTTGCTGGGCCTCAGCACCGACTTGGGCTGCTGCGCCGTGAGGTGATTCGAGTTGAGGAGGAGGAGTGGCTGGTGGTGGTGGTGAAGAGGATACTGCTGCTGCTGATGGTGGTGATAACCACTTGGAACACCTCCACCCAAAGCGTACTGCCTAAGGGACTCAGGATGGGGTGGCTGCTGTTGGTAGGGAATCTCGGAGTACTTTCGACCTGGATGGACTTTACTTGCGGTCAGAAGCTGTTGTTGTTGAAGTTGTGGTTGTGGTTCAGTGGACTTGCTGTTCTCTCCAAGCAACGCGGACTGCAGTTTCGAGTAGGAGCTCAAAGCTGCTGCTGCTGCTGCTGCCGCCGTTTCCGCCGCCGCCGAACCAAAGCTGGATGGCTGAAAGGGATGTGAACCTCCTCCACCTAGGCTACTTCGTCCAACTGAAGAAGAACCGGAAGAGGAGGAGGAGGAGGTGATCACCGAGGAGGGCACAAAGGACAGCTGATGCGTCGGCTGAACGGTGGTCGACATTGAGCGCAGCGACTTGGAGGCGGAAGAGGATGATGATGATGAATGGTAGGGCGAGGGCTGATAAGGATGACCACCACCACCACCACCGAGAGAGTGGTGAACACCGAGCTGTCCCTTTTGGCTGTGTCGTCTGCCGCCGGAGCTGCTGTAGGGACTGTTGTCCGTCGCCTCCAGACAGACCTGGTTCTTCTCGATGAGGCGGCTGATGTGCTGCGACAGCTCCTCCTTGGAGGCTGCCGAGGTGATCACAGAGGCGGAGTGGTTTCCCTCGCCGGAAAGGTCAAGCGGACGAAGGAGGTGGTGGTGGCCATTGCCATTGCTGCTACAGGAAGAGGAGGTTGAGGAGGAGGAGGAGGAGGAGGCACACCAGGCGTCAGGGGGTGATGCGGAGAGGTGGTGACGAGATGATGCTGTAGGGGTGAATGAATCGTTTGGGGGTGATGGCGGTGTAAAGAGTGGCCTTGAAGAGGAGGAGGCGGAGGAGGTGGTGGCGGAAGCTGTTCGAGAGTGCCTGAGGGCGCTCAGACCGGTGGGCGCCTCAAAGACGGACTGCTTGCGCAGGGGCAGGGTTCTCTGTGACTCGGAGAATAATGAGGATAATGAGGGTGATGAGGAAGATGAGGAAGATGAGGTGGTCATGAACTGAGAGCCCATGAGCGAGGAGGTGGTGGTGGAGGTGGTGAAGCCTAAAGATGAAGACGGCAGTGGCGGGGCCATCATCATCGAAGAAGATGAGGAGGAATAACCGCCCACCGAACTGATCACTGAAGCCGGAACGGCTGTTGGGGGAGGAGGCGGAAGTGGTGGGAGTGGCAAACCACTGCCACCGGGCGGTGGTGAACCGGTCGGTCCACCACCACCGCCGCCACCGAAAAATCGACTGCTGTAGTGATTGGGCATCGAGACGGGTATCGTCATTGGAAAGGACATCTTTTGAAGAAGAAGAAGAAGAAGTAAAGGGTGGTGATGGGGGTGATGATGATCATCAATAACAATAGTCAGCTGACGAGAGGTGTTTCACACCAGTGAGTGAGGGTGACAAAGGAGGACAACGAGGATAAATGGCGACCAGATTAGGGTGATTAGAAGTGGTGCAGGTGATTATTGAGGTGATCATTGTGAACGATCTGGCTGCTGAGGATGATCACTAAACTTAACAAATCAAGAACAATCAAAACGGCCCTTGATGACACATGACACACACACCGGAAGTAGCGGTTAAAGTAGAGGATGCGCACTGTTTTTCCCTTCCTTCCGATTAATTTGAACTTTGAATGAACTTTGACTGAAGGACGACTGGGATTGAGAAAAGGAGGACGAGTTTTCCTTCAACGACTGGTGTCGAGTTGATCAACAAGTGGTGGTGGCGGTCAGTACAATCTAAAGAGAGAAGAAAGAGAGAGAGAGAGAGAAAGACTGATGTAAGAAGCTTGAAAAAGTGTGCAGAGAAAGAGGGGGCCTGAGCAAGTAACAGCTTGCGGCAGGCTGGCATCGAAGATGCGATCACTAAACACATACACACACACAGAGACAGTCAATTGCTGCTCTGATGCTGATCAAGTGCTGACTCTCTGTGCGACTATGTGACTGACTGTGTCTGTCAGCCTGTGCGACTTACGCTCGGACTGGGGAACTCACTTTGAGACTCTTCTTCTTCTTCTTCTTCCTCCTCTCCTTGAGTTAAGTTGAGTTGAGGCTCCTCCACAACACACAGTTGAGAGAGAGTAGCTTACAAAGTGGGAGAGAGCAAGCGAACGAGCCACAGTGAGCTGCGAGTTATGCTGCCGCTGCTGAATGGCGACTTTGATTAGATAAGGTGGTGGTGGTGATGGTGGAAATGCTGGAGATGGTGGTGGTGCACCGTCGCAGGCAATGCAAAAAAAGAGACACAAAAAATGAGAAAAATTGGCGATGGCTCAAAGTCACAAGTGACGACGACGACGAGGACGTGATCCTCGAGGATGAACAGTTGGCCTGATAACGGCTGCTGCTGCTGCTGCTGCTGCTGCTGGTAGTGGTGATGATATCTCCTCGTCGTTGATGATGCTTCTTTTTTTGAGTGTGATGTTTTGGCGACCAAAAGCGCAGGGCAAATTATGTTATTTTTAATCGTCGAACATTCAAGCAGAACCTTCAGACACTCGATTCCTCCTTACAGTGCAAGCTGTACACAGTGGCGTGCTGACTGGCAATGGACAGCCGTCGTTTGCTGTTCCTGAAACAGTGTGAGAAGGAGGATTTGCTTTGAGGTGATAATTTCTGGCTGTTCAGGATGAACAGGTTGGCGGTGATGGTCTTCGGTGGTGATCCCATGGTGGTGCGGCATTGCACTCACTGATCAGCATTGCATTGTGCACTGGCAGCTCCGGTTGATTGTGCAGACCGCTGCTGCTCTAATGACTTTATTAGAGCTCTGTCGGACTGCCACTACCTCTTCTTTATTGTTTGTTGTATATCCTCTGAAATCAACGGAAAACTAGGCAAAGGTGTTAACAGCAGCGGTGGTGGCTGTGTAGTCAATCTCAGCACAGTTCAAGCACCTGTGTGGAAGAGAAGAGGAGAAATAAGATGAGAAAAAGGTTTTTAGTACAGGTAAATGTGTGTGTGTGTGTGTGTGTAAATTAATTAAGTCGCAAAAATGTGGGCAA
>NW_016181614.1:0-6209 GCF_001687245.7 Rhagoletis zephyria | reverse complement strand
AAAAAAAAAAAAACCTACTACAACTTTCTTATTCCATAACTCAAAAATCTCTCTCTCAATTTTAGAACTTTACCAAAAACGACGAGAATTTCGTCGAAGCCTTCGCCATCTTCTGCGGCATGGGCATACACAATACACACATGTACGAGAAGGCAATTGTGGCTATGGCCAAGCAAAGTGTCACATTGGAAGTGTTGAGCTATCATGCATCGGCTACCATGGATGAAGCGCATCGGCTGAGGGTGAGTGAGCAATTTTGAGAGAGCTTGAAATATTAGCTAGCATTTAAATGGTTAAAGTATGTATGTATGTATGTATATAAAGGGCTCAAGTAGAGTGCCCAAAGAAGTAAAAGTTTCGTTGCATTGGCAGCCCGGTTGCAGCATCTTTGTTAACTTTGTATGCAACTGTCGTGGCTGTGGCAATTAATTTTGTCTTTGGCAGTTCTTAGCTGCTGTGGTTTAATTTATTGTCGCATGACTTATGTGACTTATGCTAACTGCATGTGACATGTGTCCATTTGTTTACATGCACGTGCACTATATATGTATGTATGTATGTATGTGTTTGTGCACAATTTAAATACGTACAAACTAACGTGAATATTTACATATATACATAAATATGTAGCCGTTCGTAACTCAATTTCAAAGAAGTTGTAATATGGCTGTCACGTTGCTGTGGGAGACATATCCAATTTGACCTCAATAACCGTGTTTGATTATAATTGAAATTCATATGTGGTGCAGATGCGTACATATTTACATATCGTCGTTTAAAGTACAAAACCGGGTATTCGTGGTTCTGCAAAACCTCGTAACTGATATTTATGCCAAAAAAGATATTTGCTCACCGGAAGCTCCTGCCATCAAGCCCTTATCTATTCATGCTAAAATATCGATACTTAAATATAAGAAGAAGAGATAAATGGGGATAAAAGAGGGAAGCGTTTTGAAAAAAGGCAATTCTTACCCTTTCCTATAAAATTTTGGCAACCTCAAATACTAGGTTTAGCATTTTCTTGATACGCGGTTTTTCTTACTTTAAACGACGATATGTATGTATGTACTTGTGCCTACAAACGGACAATATTTGGAAATTTCTTGACATTTACAACCGCACATTCGTCATGTTGCGGTTTGTTGATACTTGCATGTGGTGTAAGCTACACAGGTAGTACATTGATTAAATCAGTGTTTTTTAGATGGCGCTGACTCGAAGTACAGAAGAATGTTGTTTTAAGCTTTAGGATCTTTAAATTTACATAAAAATAATTATATTTTTAAGCTTACAATTTTGCTAAGTGTTTGGCCGAGCTTCTCCTCCAATTTGTGGTGTGCGTGTTGATGCTTTTAAACAAACCCACTAGAGAATCGTTTCAAAATTGAAACTTTGTGGGAAAAGGCAGTCAAAGTTTGTACAGTTCATGTAGCTGGTATGCAAAAAAAAGAGATCTGATTGGAAGATCTGCTAGCGAGGAGGTTTTAGCGGTTTTCTTCATATTTTAGCAATAAGTATTTTTAAAAACAAAATTAAGTTAAAGAATTATGTACATACATATATTCTTCTATTTAAAACAAAAAAAAAACTAATAAATTAAAGAAAATTTAATTAAAAAAAAAAAATTATAAAATTAAAATAAAGCAAAAATAAATAAGAATATTTGAGAAAACTAAATGAAATTGAAAAAATATATTTTTTTTATTTTTATAAAATTAATTTCGAAAAAGAAAAAAAATTAATCAAAAAAGTAAAAAATAGCACTAAAATATTAATCTACAAACGTAAAAAAGACAAAAAAATAAGATCCTAAAATTAAATAAAATGAAATTTTATTCTTTTTAAAGCAATTACATCGAAAGGTTAAAGGAAAGCAAAACTAGCAAAAGAAAAGAAAATTGAATAAAAAAAGAAAAAACTAAAATAAATAAGTTTCTAAAAATCAAATAAAATTAAACAAATATCTTTCTTTTCTATTTATAAACAATATAATCTAAAAATTTGAGGCAAATTTAACAAAAACAAAAAAAAACAAAAAAAATCTGATTAAAAAATGAACAAAATTATCAAAATTAAATGAAATAAAAAAGATTCTTTGTTTTATAAAAAAAAATATGTAAAAAAAAGTAAATAAATAAATTATGAAAGAAAAAATTAAATGAAAAGAAAAATACATAAAGCAAGAGTAAAAAGTAAATTAAATTAAAAAAAAAAAAGTTTTGTTTTTTACAACAATTAAATTCAAAAATTAACAGAAAATTTAATTTAAATTGGTTTAAAAAAATTTGCGAGCTAAATGATATACAAGTGCTTTCTTTCAAAATAAATGTTCACCTAGAGTAATAGTTCATTTCCACCAGGCATTAACTGCAGTTTATGCCTATTGAAAAAAAATGAGATTACAGCTCGAAAAGGGTATTAAGCACTAGCAATCAAAATCAAAAAAGCGAAGAGTAAGAAATAAACTTTGCTGATCACCCAATTTTAACGTTTTTTGTACTTACATGGGCTCTTAACTGAAGTTAAGCTCTTGGTGGAAATGGGCTATAAGACTTTTGTGCTATTATAGCATAGTGTTCGTATTGGTCAGTGCCAGGTCAGGACTCCTATTAGAACCGAGATTTGGTGCCTAGCCAGCCCGTTTTCTTCGTCCGCTGTAGCTTATCGGTCAAGAGGACCTTGCAATTTAGCATATCGCTGCTTTTTTCCAGCGCTCGCTGTGCGTACATACTAAAGCCCACATATCCAGTCCTAAGTCTATTTGAAGCAATGAGCGCCCTGTAAAAATTAGTTTAGCCTTAAAAGTTGTGGTACATTCCAAAACAATGCGGTAGATTTACATACATACATAGTATATAGGTATTGAGATGCGAAATTATCAAGTTTATGTTTTTTTTTTTTTTAATAGTCTATAAAACGATACAATATTTCATTGCTACATTTATATGTCAAAAAAAATTAGCTTTCTCCGGAACTATCTTCAGCCGGTAATGGTTCTTGTCGGCTTGGTTTTATCTTGAAGAGTATTTTTTATTAAAAAAAAAATCTTTGTATAATGAAGTTCCTCCAGCAAGTAAAAAATTTACTATGGTTTTTTTATCAGTCACAATTTTTGTCGTAGTTCTAACCCTGTCTTTGATTTAAAAAATAGCAAAAAATCCTTCCTTTGGTACTGGGACAAATGTCTAAGTAAGTAATGAGTAAGCCAACAGAACCAAAATTAATTTGGCAAAATAACAAAGCAGTTAAGCGCAAGGAAGAACGAGTCTAAACCATTCTGGCATAAAAACTTACTAGCAAATGAAAACAATAGGACCACTTGTCTACATCACCATGCGAGAGTTTTGTTTTTTAATTCTTATTACCGCTCCATTTGTTTCAAATAACGTGAAAGCTTCCTTTTCCGCAATAGCCACGTTCTACTCTATCGTTGTGTCACAATTACCCTTGTTTTGTTTTTTTATTGCAACCCTCCCATTGTTTGTTTTCCCTAATGTGTCTACTCCCATGACATTTTGTGGCTTGCTGTCTGACAGTTTTACTTTAAATGCCGACAATTCAAACAAACGTTTGCATTTAATAAGCTAACAGGCCATTTAGAACGTTAAAGGCACTACATAGAGGTCATGTAAAAACGCAAATGGCCCATTTCTTTATTATCCTTATTACTTTTTATAATTTTAAGTGCTTGTTGCGCTCTAAGATAACTGCGCTCAGGGAGCATAGGTATGTATGTATGTATGTATGTATGTATATGCGTNAGCGTTCTGTAGGTAATTATAATTTCCATAAACATTTATTAAGTGTATGACAAAGAAAGGCAGATAGCAAACGTTTTACGCTTTACTGAACGTTGTACCAGTGGTTTGTAGACCACTGTGCTGAGAAGCACTGGTTTCTAATTCAACTCGGCGTATGACCACTTTCAACCTTTGAATTCATACCTGAAGAAATGGTGCATACCTAGGTTGACTCGGACTAGATTCTTCTGAGGGAGGCAGCCTCTCAGGATTTGGAATTCCATTGATGCTTGGAGGATGACGAGGCGAACTCATCCCAGCATTTCTGCATTCAGCTGTAAAGAACTCGGACTACCAATAATATACCATAAAATCCACAGTTAATTTCTCCCTAGAGCTCAAATGGTACTTTACGGAGTCCTTTCACGGGTAACACAAATTACGCTCTATAAATCTCTCGTTCTCATTGAAGACACATACCAACCAAGATTCAGTAGCCCTTAAATGACATAGGCATGCATAAGTACTTAAAATTCCGATTAAAAATGTACAAATCGATGGCGAGCTCAAACTGCTATTATTGAATTGAATCGGAAGCTGGAAAACGTAAACGCGATTTTCCAAGTACTCCAGCGTGGCTTCCTATTGTAGTTAATACTTAGGGCCACTTTTTCAGCAATAGTCTAATTTTAGATCACGTAAACTGCGTTCAATTTTATGCCAAAGCTTGCCGAAATTTGACTGGCTAATCTTGGTTTAAACCAGCTTGTTCGAACGTTGAAACTACGTTTACACCACAGACAGATTTTACTGTCACTGTGCACTGAAAAGCTATCCCTTAAAGCTCGGTTTGTCCGGACTTTATTACTTAACTTAATATTTTGGAAAAACTTGTTATATGCGAAACTGTGTTTGCGGTTAGTTAAAACTAAACTTGCCGTAAGAAACTTAAGTAACGGCCTTATGAAAATTCAGAGCGGTGAGGGAATCAGCCTTGCCAGATTTTTGTTTTTGTACTTCTTAAAAATAAATGAACGCAAACATATCAAATCATTGACGATTTCTTACGGTGAGTTAAATTAAGTCTTGACTAACTGAGCTTTTAGAGCGGTGGTGGGCATCAGCTCTTTCAAGCTTTGGTATAGACAGTTTGCAAAGCTATTTCAAGCTTTAGTATAGGAAGCTTGAAAGTGCTTTTCCCGCGTGCAGGCTGGTGCCCATCACCGTTTTAGAGAAATAATTAAAAGGGCTGGCAAAAAAAGGTGGGCATGGGAATCATGACATTATTTTCATATCTAAACAAGTCCTATAGTTTCTAAAAAAAGGACAACTTCTTTTCCTCCAAGCCCAGTTCTTTTGATTGCCCTTAGTACTATTGAAAGATTATGAGAAGCAAACGATTTTGAATTTTTCTTATCGAAAAATGTGTATTTAATACATGGGGTGTTCCATACAAAAATGGACGAGTTCACACTTCATGCGTTTGATTTGTTTTAAATTTTTAGGGTTGATGGACACACATAAATAATAAATAAATATAAAATTTGAGCTTGATTAATGCATTTTAAAAACTTAACAACACAAAAACAAAAACCAATCGATTTAATAGTTTTCCAAATATCTCGAGAACGTGCACACATCAAAATTCTCTATGAAAAGAAATAAAAAAAAAAAAAATTTTCTTGAAAAATGTTTCACATAAAAATAAAAAAAAAATTGTTTTTGAAAATATGTATTCTCAAAAACAAAAAAAAAAATTAAATTTAAAAGAAAAAATCGCAATGGTAGCTCTGAGTATCGCGCAATATTTGTGTATAGTATTACGGGGTGCACTCTACAATAATTTGAGTTATGATTTTTTTTTACACCGAAGTTGAGTAAAATGAGTACATTACAAATTTACAAATTGTTTAATTTTTTTCCAGCCCATTAAATTTTAGTATAATAAAGTGCAAGCTTTAAGCGATTGCAAAACTGCCGTTAATTTTTTTTTATTTTCTTTGAAAACGATTTGCGCATTTTCTTCCACAAGAAAAAATTGCACTGTGTATTATGCTAAAATTTATTAGGCTACAAAACTGCATACTCAAAGAAATTCAAAAAAAAATTTGAAAAATTTGTAAACTTGTAATGTACTCATTTTACTCAACTTTGGTGTAAAAAATTTCATAACTCAAATTATTGTACAGTGCACCCAGTAATACTATACCTAAATATTGCGATATACTCAGAGCTACCGTTGTAATTTATTAACATTTTTTTTGAGATGGCATATATTCAAAAACTAATTTTTTTAAATATTAGGACATACTCAGAGCTTTGATTGTGATTTTTTTAAATTTTTTTTTTTTGATGGAATGTTTTCAAAAACTTTTTTTTTATCAAAAAATTTGTATGTGAAAAATTTTTGAAAAAAAAAGTTTTTATATTCAACAATTTTATAATGAGCTCGAGGCCATTTTTAAATGA
>NW_016181613.1:0-6210 GCF_001687245.7 Rhagoletis zephyria | reverse complement strand
TTTCACCATCATACCAGTATATGGTGAAAATAGGCCACTGTAATTGGCTGTGGGTGAAGGTGAAAATAATAGGATTAAATTTACTTTGTTACTATAAAGACTTTAAGAAAGTGTAAAAAAAAAATTCTTAAAAAACGAAAAGTTACAGCGATTTGTTGCAGCTCACCGTTTATATTAGAGAACGTACCGATATTTAAACATTTCATAATTAAGCGTAGATAATTTTTGTTAACTTTTGACTTTTGTTACTATTTTGAGCAAAAAGTATCGACTGCTTGGTGCTTGTTTACTTTTTTAGGTATTTTTAAAAATCAAAGTTAAGATATACATATGTACACAAGTACATGTGAAACTCTTTAAAGCTCTCTGTAGATTTTATATGAGCTCACATAGAGTAAAAGGTCTCTCTGAGCACCACTGACATATGTAGATACATTTGTACATAAATGAGCTTTCGAAACTAAAAGCTCTCTAGGCTCTCGAAAAAGTCCGCAAGAAATTTACGAAAACATCCCGAAAAGTTCAGAGAAGGTAAAGAAATAACCCGAAAAGTAAAACAAAATATCCCGAAAAGCCCCGAAAAAATCCAGAAGAGTCTAGGAAAAAAATTCCAAAAGTTCCCGAAAATTTCCACTACCGAAGGGAAGAGCCCCGAAACAATCCCGACAAAGAAATACCGAAATGGTCCTAAAAAGTCTCAAAATGTCTCTAAAAGTTCAGAAAAAGTCCCGAAATAGTGAAACGAAGTATCCTGAAATGTACTGAAAAAACTTAGAAATGTCTTGAAAAAATCACAGAAGTTCGCGAAATGCTTTAAAAATTAAAAGAGAAAGACGACTGAAAATACTGCGAAACAAATCCCAAATGGTAGTACAGAAAAGTCAAGAAAGCATCCCGAAAAGGCACAAAAAACCCGAAAAGCCTCAAAAGTCCCGAAAAACTCCCTAAATATCCCGAAAGTTAAACACGAAGTATCCCGAAACGTTCCCAAAATATCCCGAAAAGCCTTGAAAAATCCCAAAAGTTTCCCGAAGAGTTCCGTAAAAGAAAACAAAAGCAGTCCCGAAAATTTCACCGAACAGACTGAAAAAATCCGAACTGTTCTGAACTAATCCCTAGGAGTCTAGAGAAATCCCAAATAACCAGTCAATTTCTGCCCAAAAAGTATTAGCAAGGCTTTGCCTAACAAATGGTCAGCTGCCTGCCTGTAGGTATTTTTAACTTAAAAAGTAAAAATCTGTACTTCTTGTCACATAGTCTGACTCCTCTTACGGCGTACGCCAATGGGTCTGTCGCTGCATCCATCAAAAGACAAAGGGTTTTCGAAAATATGTGTGGCGTCCGTAGTTCTGGGTAACCAGAATCTGTGCCTTTACCACAAGTGTGTATTGCTTTCCATAACTACAAATACTGAGTACAATATTTATTTAAAATAGTAATGCAGTGGAAACGATCGACTCTCCCTTAGAAAAATGTAAAGTTACGCAGTAGTAGTGCATTAGCCTGGCTGGCATTCGCTTGTCATTTAAACATTTCACAATATTTGATATAAATATAATTTTAATATGTCTTAAGATTTTGCAATCTCTTCAACATTGAATAACAATTGCCACCATCAACTTCATAATAGCGCTTGCAACATTCACTGCAGGTCACATCACAGGTGTGCAACGCCGAAGCAAACGAGCAACTTTTGCACAAATGCATGCTGCCAATTCATTAGTTGCATACAAAATGCACACACATTTAAAACAAATTTAATTTTAATGTCCATGCAATATACATAAATATGTAAGTACATATGTACCCCTGTACATGCAATTCAAGCCACGCAGCACAGCAATTGACATGTTTATGTATCAGCTGCAACTGCAAATCAAGCGGCAGCTGCTCGCCAATAAGTGCAGCATTTTTGTGTGGCTCGAATGGCAAATGTTAAATATTTATATAAAAATGTTAAGCAAAGTTAGTCAAAGATATGCTATAACCATTTGCATTTGATGTGCATTTAATTGCAGCATGAAGAAATAATATAAATATACCGTTGTTTTTTTTCCTTGGATGCAGCAAATTTAATTAAGCATTTTATTTTATTGAATTTCCGCATACTCAAAAATGTTTACTTAATTGTTTTCTTAATAAAAATTTATCCTCTAATTATTTTGTCATCCCCTTTTCATTTGCTACGTTTGTAGTTTCTCAGAATAAATTATTTAAATGGACAAACATTTTTAACACCCTTTCACTCCATCGTGGACGTATAGTAAGCAACTTTTGACGTTGAAATTTCGATTTTCTTTGGCGCTCAACGACCTTGCTAGTTTAGTTTATTTTCATTCCATCGTTTATTTTTGCTCTGTTTTTCTAGTTAGCTCAATACAGGTTTTTGCGAATTGTGTGCGTTTCCATCTGGATTCCATGTGTTTGTGCACTTTTTTTCTGCTCTTTCACTACCAACCGCAGCAGTTATTGACAACAAGTGAAACTGTTTGAAAGTTTTTTTGGAAGCACTTCTGTGTTGTTGGTTAAAAATTAGAAAAAAACTGCATACGTTTAGAAATGTTAAGTTTGTTTGTTTTTATCTTTTTCTTTATAGCGGCTACATATAACCGTTTAAGCCATTCCACTATGGGCTAGCAGCTAGTCAAAAGTGGCGAAAATTATACGAAATAAAGCTCTGAAATGTAATGAATAGACTAAATTTTGTATATGTAATTATGTATAAAAAAAGACACACTTGGCTTCAAATAAATTGGTTAATTGTTTCATTGCTGGCAGATACTCCAACTTTGAAATTCTTTGAAAATCACGTTCCGCCTATTTGTAGAAAATAGCATATTAATTCAACTGTAAAAATATTTATAAACGTTGTGTCTACTATTATTATTTTTTTTTTCAAAAGAATGCTAATCCTTCAAATTCCGGTGATTTTTACCTAAAACTGAGTGCTACACTTACAAGAAGTTATATACATATATGAAATTTAGAGTTCTTACAATTTTTGGCATTCAATCCCGGGATTACAGAGTGAAATTTTCAACTCTGGCAACTATTTTGAAAGCTCCTTGCTGTCTTTTGAACGTCTAGTTGAAAGATTTGCTAACGATAATTTTTTTTTACTTAAATTAAATTAAAAAATGTATATATTTTCTTTAAAAACAAAACTAATAAATAAAAAAACATTTATTTAAAAAAAAAAAAGAAATTAAAATAAAGCAAAAATAAACAAAAATATTTTTAAAATTTAATTTAAAGTAAAAAATATATATTTTTTATTTAAATGAAAAGAAAACTTTATTAGAATGTAATCAAAAAGGAAGAAAATATTACTATAAATTAAATGAAATTAAAAAAATATATATATATTTGGCAAAAAAACAGAAAAAAGAAAGCATGTTTCTGAAAATTTAATAAAAGAAAAAAATTTATTTTTATACCCAAGCGCACTTGTGCACAAGGGTATTATAACTTTGTTCGCATAACGGTTGTTTGTAACAGGCAAAACGAATCGAGATAGATATAGACAAATGTATACATAAATGATCAGAATGAAAAGAGAAATCGATTATCGGAGACTGAATCGAGAAATCGGTGACTGTCTGTCCGTCCGTCCGTCCGTCCGTCCGTCCGCCCGTCCGTCTGTGCACACGATAACTCGAGTAAAAATTGAGATATCCTAACGAAACTTGGTACGTGCACTTCTTTCGGGCGTAGGACGGATGGTATTGAAAATGGGCAAAATCGGACAATAACCACGCCTACCTCCCATATAACGGTAATTTTCCGAAATACGAAAACTGCGATATTTTAGTAACTACTGAAGATTATTCACTCAAAATTGATATTTACAATCATTTTTAGACGAAAAATAAGAATATTATACATTTTTGGAAAATGGGCGTAGCGGGCAGCGGCCCACGGTTTCGAACCCGTATTTTTCGAAAGGCTCACCAGTGCTTTGCTGATATACAAGTGCTTTCTCTCAAAAATAGCTTTTCATGACGCGTGGTGAATGAGAGAGCTTTTTTCTAGACTAACAAAATTCTTCCAACTATCATGCCATCTGTCTTCCATTTGCCTTCCATTTGCCTTACGAAAGACTTTTTACTAGCTTAGCCAGAATTGCACTGTAAGGCAGCTTAGGGGAGAATCTCCATTAGAGGGCCGGCTAGGATTCTCAGGAAAAGCAGGTATAAGAAAACCCTGGTCCTCACAATGAGGCCTTCGATTGAACTCTTAACCAGAACTTCATCGCCAATCTAACCTAAAATTTTTCATAAAAATTTCTTACCGATTATTTGCGCAATTAACGTCTATTTTAAATGTAAGAAAAGCTACATTGTAAATTAAAGAAAAATTAAAAATTACATGACAAAGAGAAAAAAATGAATCTAATGAATTTGTCGCACAACCACCAGCAACGCCTGCACACTGCACAGAGTTGCCAACTACTTATACACCCACCATCACTTGCGCAGTGGCGGCGTCGTGACACCCACACACACACACAAAGTCGCACAATCTACTAGTCTCTAAAAAAGCAAGACAACTAAGCAATTTGCGCAAATTGCGTCCTCCATTCTTGCATTTTTCATTAAATTTCCATTTAACTACTTTTCAGTTGTTTTTTTTTGTTTTGCTTTTTTGTTGGTTTTTTTCTACTTCTTATTTTTGCTGAGAATTCGCCCGATTTGGCAAAACAAAAGGGAGCAACAAATAAAGCTTGCAAACAAATTATGCAAAACGCCGACGTGCTGTAAGCAAATACATATGTAGAAGCAGAAAAAACACGGAGAGAAAAAATGTATTAAAACAAGTAATTTTTAAGCAAAAAACAACCGACTTCAATTCTCATATAAAAATATATATACATATATATTTCATGATCCAATGATCGGATCAAAACCAGATTAGTATGGGACCACCTCTGAGACACAGTCACTACCTTTCCGATGCAAAAAAATTATCGAAATCGGTTGACTTTGGACGACAGGTTATGCGGTAACATAAATAAAAAAAAAATTTATTCCTACGAACCGATAACCTCCCCCTTTTTTGAAAGTCGGTTAAAACCAAACAAAAATCAAAACAAACAGTGCAACAATGTGTTTGTTTTTATTGCCGATGGCGCTGTTGGTTGTCGTCATGCTAAGACACAGCTGATTATAGGCAAATTGTTTCCAGCAAGAAAAAAACAGCAACAAATTTGTATTGCCACAGATCTGAGTAGACTAGCTGTAAGGCAAAAAATGTGAATAAAAAATTTGCTGTCGAATTTTTTTTGTTTTTGTTGCAAAAAAATCGGAAATAGCACAGAAAAATCGCATAAGAATGAGGTAGAACAACTGTTGCGGACGCAAATTTGCTACCCACTGCAACCAAATGGAAGACCTTCTTCTGCATTGTGGCTACAAGTATTTGACAGCAATAACAATGACAACAAAATTATATTTTGTCAACATTTTTGCTGATTTTATTGGAGCCATTAAATGTTGCAGAGTTGGTGCGGGCGTTGCTAGGTATACATACAAATATGTAGCTTCTTAAATATTAGGGTGGGCGTACTTTATAGATTATAATTCTTACACGTTAACTACATACATACATACATATCGGCGGTTGAGTGGAAGATCGCCCCTTTCTCAGCAAACCGTTGAAAAACGCCCAGAATTTGATTCAAAAACGCCCTATCTCAGCTGCCGATGTACTGAATTTATATTAAAACAAGGCGTTTTCGAAGCGGCAGCTGAGATAGTGTATTTTTGAACCAAATTCTGAGATAAGGCGTTCTTCAGCTTCGAAATAGGGTATTCTTCAACCATTTGCTGAGATGGGAAGTTTTCGAACCGGCCGCTGAGATAGGGCGATCTTACAGTTTGTGAAATTTTTTTAATAATTATTTCTTTTTCGAAATATTTCCGAAAAGCCCCTAAAAATAGAATAGGAAGAATCCCTGAAAGGTCTAAAAATGTCACAAATAGTTCCGAAAAACCGAAAAATCCGATAATACTAACGCCTTTTTATTGGTGGGGCCTATAAATTGCAGTTACTAGGAAAAATGATTAAATAAACAATTGGGTGTTATTATAGGGAATCTCCTTCAGATAGGCAGAGTTTTTCGATCGAAAAATATTGATTTTTAAGAATTCTATATCATTTCTACGAAAAGTTCTTTTTTCCCATATAAAATAGATGGAAAACATTGAGCAC
>NW_016181612.1:0-6211 GCF_001687245.7 Rhagoletis zephyria | reverse complement strand
CTACTACAACAACAACCCAAAAAGGTTGGTTACTGTCTATACTGTGAGCATAATCTAGGAATGCAAGAATGATAGAATACAAGATTGCGCCGTCCTGGCCGTTGACATTTGTGTACCACAAGTAAACAAAGAATAGAGCGAATAGAAGAATGAGTTGAAACTGCCGAAACAGTTCACTTTACAGCGAAAAACGTGTTTTAATTTTGTTAAATGCGAAAATATTGCATTTTCACATAATCTATTAGAGAATAGTGAACGTTAGTGCACTCGATTGCAAAGCTATCGAAGCTGCTGCAGCAAACGTTTTAGTGCACTCCATTGCTTTGCAGCAAACTGCGGCAGCATCTCAGCGGGATTGATTAGTTAACTTGCTAAAGGAGGATGCTTGGAGCAGAAGCGAAGTCATTGTGATGAAATCCTGTCAATATAATAATAAAAATACATTTCGAGAACGGCTTTACCGTGCCCTATGTACACAAACTGCAGCGCTACACTGGCATCTACGCATCTCGCATCTTGACGGCTGTCGAAATTTAACACACGGCACTTCATTTTATTAGTTTTTACGCAGTCTTCAACTCAAAAATGACTCGCAAATTGCAAATTAACACCCTTTAAACTGATTTTTCACTTAATAATTAAAATTCTCTTTTTCGTTGATTTGTAAAAAAAGGTTTATTTACAAGTCACCACAAAATCGGCAAAACCAAAGTAGCGGTATCACTGACGGCGCCACCTTTGTTCGCTGCACCGTGCTAGGAATCGAGGCAGAAGGATTAATGCCTGGATTAGGCTTTCTGCGCATTGGTCGTCCAATCATAGTTGCTTCACAATCTGATGCAACGATTACATGACGACTACACTTTCGCACACTCGGTCGTGATATTTTAATTCATTTGGCGTCTAAAAATTCATTTGGAACAGTTATTTTTTGTTTTTCTGGTTGATATTTTCGCGAAATAATTACAAAAACCTGCCATTTTTAAAATATAGGCTGTGCTGCAACAATTCGGTAATATCTCTTCTTTTATTTTCATGAAATGTGTTTTGTGCATGCACACAGAGACTTTTTACAACTTCGTCATATTTTATAGTTAAAACGCTCACATTTATTGAATTTTAATGCAATTATCCACTTTTTAATATTTTCCACAGACTTTATGCAAAAAATACTAATTTTTATGCATTTTTAACGCAAATATAAATTTTTTCACTAATTTTTCCCCATAAAATGTAAACAAACAATGCGTGCACAACGATTAGCAAACGACAGTGCCGTACTTATCCGTTTCTGCATCTTCTATGATTTGCCGATAACTAGCCGATAACCACAAGTGTGCAGATCTCATTTGAAATGCATGTGCTCGGCTCAAAATTTCAGGGCGAGACGATAACGCAACTACGATTGGACGACAAGTGTGCAGATAGCCTTATAATGGAAGTAACGGAACGGAGTGAACTGTCACTTAATTATCTATTGTATGGGCAATGACTTCAAACGATTATAATGCACTTGAACGCAATGTAACACGAAAGCATCTAAAATCAATAGATCCTTACGAATTCGCCGCGATTTGTTACGATTCGCCCCCAAGGTATAAACGGCGGTGAGCAATTTGTTTTTAGCGATGAAAATTTAGACCCCGTTGAAAAATTAGAAGAATCCTCTGAGCTCAGTAGCTCTGAAAAAAGTTGCGAAATTACAATATATTTTTACAAATAAAACAAACACATACCCAAAATCTAATTGTATTTTTGAATTTCGTTTCATGTATTTTTGGATATTTCGCTCCCATCTATTCACTAATTTATCAATTGTTTAGAAGTTAGAATAGTGTCAGAAAAATCACTAATTATCGTGATAATTTCCCAATAGCTTCATTGCTGAACTCACTTGTACATCACCAACTAGATGACATGCATGAGCGAGTGAACATACTGTAAGGCAAATGCGCACATATATGTGCAAGAAAGGGATGCACTACCACACGCCCGGAGGAGTGGTCACAACCGTTTGTAATATCAATTGACAAAAAAGTGTGTGACGTTCGTAATTTTGAAAGTTTGCTACTTCTGTTTTGCTTCTTTCTTTATCTGTATTTTTTCGGTGGTTTATTTCAGTGATTTTTAAGCGATTTTCNATTTGTAATATCAATTGACAAAAAAGTGTGTGACGTTCGTAATTTTGAAAGTTTGCTACTTCTGTTTTGCTTCTTTCCTTATCTGTATTTTTTCGGTGGTTTATTTCAGTGATTTTTAAGCGATTTTCAATAAATTGTGTGTGAAAATATAATTAAAATGAAGTGCGCGGTGATTGTTGCAAGAACACGTACAAAAATAATAAATTGGTTAGTACAATCATGTGCTACAAAATTGCTTGAATTTTTTTCTTTATGCTTCGTCTTCATATTCTTTGTTTACTTTTCTAAGAAAACAACATGGTGCCGAAATTACAAACGTCAGCCAGAAAATTACTTTTTTTTGCTCCATCTTGTCAGATCTTGTGTAGTTGGATCATGGAAAGATAGGCATGAAACGATATCGATACTTTTACTTGGGAGTAGTATCGAAATAAAGTATCGATATCGGAAAAATATCGATCTTAAGTATCGTTACCTAATAAAGATCTGCATCGGAATTCAGTATGCTTCACTCTGAAGTTTTCTTAAAATATGTAAACTGCTCATACTCTAATACGGTGTTCGCATGAGGTGATTAGTTGAATCAAAAGTAGGCTGCACCCCAACTTCATTGGAAGCGATTAGTTGAAGGGCCGTTCACACCAGGGGATTTTTGCTTTCAACTAAAAGTTGCCTGTAAAATCGCCTCATGCGAACACCGTAAAACAGAGGGCATGGAAAGATGAGAAGTGAACATGAATGAACACGATGTAGAGAACAAAGGTGGCGCCCAACTCGGTACCGCTATTCCGCTCTCAGTGAATTTGATAGAAGAGCTGTTTGTATGACGTCACACTTGTGCAACTTGTTTACGTTTTCTTCTTCCATTCTTGCTCGCGTTTTGTCATTTATCTCTCGCAAATGCACCAGTGTGACGTCACACTAACATTATTCTCAAAAATCCT
Organism: Rhagoletis zephyria; assembly: GCF_001687245.7. Classification (NCBI taxonomy): domain Eukaryota; kingdom Metazoa; phylum Arthropoda; class Insecta; order Diptera; family Tephritidae; genus Rhagoletis; species Rhagoletis zephyria. The sequence goes on along the minus strand of NW_016181612.1, from coordinate 3,126 downwards.
CTCTGATGGGCGCAATCTTGTATTCTATCATTCTTGATGAACGAACGACACAAGGTCACGATATGAACAAGAGAGTGAAAAAATTAAATTTTTTGGGCGGGTTCTACGCCGTCTTGTTTCGCTGGAAAACGAAAGAAAAGTAAACAAAGCAAAGAAAACAACGAAACCAAAAATTAACCAAAATTATAGTCAGCCACTTTAAACACAGTTAGGTAAAACGATTAATTAAAAAGCTTTAGTACGTGTTGTCATGTTGAATTAAATCTTGTATAGTTAAAGAAAAGCGCAAAATAGTGGTGCCTGTGATGTAAACAAATGCTCAGCTGACGAGCCCGCTTTTGCGAACTTTTTTCTCAAAAATAGTTACCTATACAACGTCGCGTTCTTTCGGGATTTAGTATTTTTGGTTCATGAGAAGTGAAGATACTGAGCGCTCAAACAAAATATGTTCCGAAAAAAGATGAACATAAATAAGCAGTACCATGTCATTAAACGTCCACAAAAAGATGTTCTTTCACAAGTATTTTTTGAGTACACTCAAACACGACGACACGCCATTTATTTAAATGAAATTAATTGGAGCTCGTATGTGTGTGCACTAATCTATTAATATCGTTGAATTATTTTAATATTTATTGCAAAATTTTATACAGACAAGCCTAAAAAGTATAAAATAAATATTGTAAAAAAAAANGCAAGAATGGAAGAAGAAGAAAAAATGTTGCAAGGAAAACGTAAACAACTTGCACAAGTGTGACGTCATACAAACCACGATTCTGTCAAATTCACTGAGAGAGGAATAGCGGTACCGTGGTGGGCGCAACCTCTATTTCTCTCAATCGTGGGACCTTTATATGTACGTTTGCACACTCGGATTCTTTCTCTTTTTATGAATCTCTTTTCATTGTGCGCTATATAACGGATTTTTACAAGCGTTCTTTTCTTTCGTTAACATTCTTTTTTCGTTATGTCAGAGCTGCCAACATTTAGCACAATGTTGGTATTAAGTATAACTTAGGGCTTAGGCACACGGTGTTTACATACATGTAAGTTAGTCTAATAATAGTTCGGCCTTTCTGACAACCAAATTGACCAAATATATAAAATAAATTTACACTTCTAGAGATGTTCTCAAGCCCTAATATACAGCTTCTAATGTAATTTAGTTTTTTTTTATCATTCTTGTCGGCAAACAATAACTTATTCTAAGGGCCGGTTTCTCCATCTCTGGTTAACACTAACTCCCCGGTTAAACATTGTTATCGACGTTCTAACTCCATGCATATAACAGGGAGTCGATAAGGTCGGTAACGATGTTTAACGGGGGATTAGTGTTAACCGGAGATAGAGAAACCGGCCCTAAGCCTTGTTCATCATCTTCTAATTATTGTTCTTCAGTATCCATTAGTTCTATTTCTAAACCGATGTGTTTCTTCAGGACCCTCATCATCTAGTCCGCGGTATCTGACACCCATTTCCTCAGTTTATTGGCCTCCAAAATACCGTTATACGGAATTTGCGGTAAAACCTTTTCAATTACATATGGGCCGCGAAATTTCGGATCCATTTTCTTATTTGTGCGCGGGTAGTGTCTGTATATCTGAGAGCCACATAGTCCTCTTTTTCATAAGTATCAGCAGGTGTATTGTTCTCCGATTGTAGTTGACCTCTTGTGACCTAGCAATGTTTTCCGATGCTAAGTCTCTTATCACAGGTAAATCGCGGTTAATTACATTATTTTGTTCGTTCAAGTGCTCGATCAATGCATCAATGCTATTACTTCGTTGTGCAATACCAAAGAGGAGGATGGAAGGGGTTTCTTTTGTCGTGGTATGAGCCGTATTATTAAGATTATGTTCCGTGTACCGAATTGTTTATGCCCAATCCGTATGGCCAGCTTGTGACACAACTTACTCATTATGGGTGTAAGGACGCGATTTGCGCGTTCTACTTGACCGTTTGCCTGAGGTGATCTCGTAGCATTCCCAATATGCTGAATATTTCGCTCTTTTAAAAATTCTTTGAACTCCTCCGAAGTAAAAGAAGTTCCTCGATCGCTTATTAGGCGGCGGGGTCGACTATAATTGTCGAAGTAATGCTGTAAAGCTGTACATGACTCTTTGGAACTAGTAATTGTCGTTGGATATAACCTCGTGAACTTCGTAAAGGCTTCGACAACTACTAAAACATACTTTTTCTTTGAAGTCACGAACGGAAGAGGGCCTAAATGATCAACGTGTATAGTGTCAAAGTGTAGCGGAATTTTCTTAATATTAAATAAGTTGCGTTTTTGAAGTGAAACTTCTTAGGCGGCGGTATCGCAAAAATGGAGAGTGAATTTTTTAAAACTGAAAATGTTACATGAGTGAGAAGGAAGATATAGGTAATATAGGGAAGGGGAAAAAAGAAATAAAGCGACGCATGACGGGTACGAGTACCTACATATGTATATATGTATTTTTGAATGCACGTATGTATGTATATTTATGATGAAGCCAACGGGCTTCGTTAATGTACTGATGGGCATATGTATGTACTTATGGACAGCAATGTTATCATCTATGTACATATGTTTGAATGGTTCTATATATATTTGTACGTATGTACCGGACATCTGCAGCGGGTGCATAATTTTCGTGTATACTCGATCATATAACAAAACCCGCTTTGCATCATTCTCTGTATACGAGCAGAAGTATTGTTCGTTAGCGACTGAGCTCAAGACGAACATGTTGGCCACAACACCCGATTGCTTTTCATACATACTTGATTGGGTTCGGGTGCTTTGCAGCTCAATATACCCGGGTGTTCGAGTTTCAACCCGAGTGTGCANAATATGTGGTTAACACTAATCTCCGTTTAAACATCATTATCGACGTGTTCGGCTCCATGCATATAACATGGAGTTGGTAACGTCGATAACGATGTTTTACCGGAGATTAGTGTTAACCAGACATTGAGTAACCGGCCCTTAGTGTTTGTGCGTAGAGAGCAAAGAGAAGGTTGCATCATCACGACGCCTACATCCATGTAGGTATTAAATGTGTGTGTAGATCGGCAATGCCCAAGCCCTACCTTGCAAAAAATGGGACTAATCCGGGGTGACTCCGGGAGCAATCGCAAAGG
>NW_016181611.1:0-6212 GCF_001687245.7 Rhagoletis zephyria | reverse complement strand
TTGTTATCATTTGTTTGCAAAAAAACTGGCTTATTGGCATAACCTCAAAAGTTGTCTGATTTATTTCCATTAACGACTTTGTTAACTTTTGGCAAACAAGAGGGAAAAGTAAATTGATAAATTAAGATTTACTGAGCTGATTTTTAGCCTTTTCAAGAAAAACGGGTTTTTTCTGGGCTATCATGCTAGTACAAAAGGCGAGTTGTTTTAAGTTTGGCTGATTAGATGTTCGAAAAAAATAAAACCTTTTTTCGGTTGTCTACCATGTTGAGAAAAATTTGGTGCTGATGATAATTGCGAAAGTTCTATGAAACTCTTAGAAGAAAAAACGCGTCTTTTTTGCAATTATTTTATATTTAATTATACTAAAATATTTAGATCTGAAAACATAGCGATTCTTGCTGATGACATTCTTTTCGAAATCAAAAAGCCAACTGTGTCGACCAGCAGCCGGATTCTAACTTTCACTAAAATTTTTCTGATTTTTTAGCTATCTTTGCGGTTCTGTCCTCTCTCTCACGCTAAAAATAGCTTAGCCAAAATAGTGAAAATGGAAGTATTTATGTGATAGCAAAAAAATAGCAGCCTCAATTTGGATTACATTTCATGTCCTGTAGCGTAGCCATGGCCATGTTACAAAGGCACTTGCGTCGATTCGCAAAGACCATTGATGAGCAGCCTTCGCAAAAAGGCAAGTCCTTGAGAGAATTCACGAATTGAAATTTCGAAATTTTTCACTCAAAGTGAATAGAGCTTTTAAAAACATTTGTATTATTTTCTGGAAGTTACCAGCGATTTTTGGCAAATGTTTCACAAAGCAGCATTTGCATTCTGAATATAAATAATATCGGTGGGGAATTTGGGAATACTGAAATCTCAAGTGAAAATGTAGTTTTTTATGGCGACTAACTGGTTTAGAAATCTCTCCTCAAGGAATATCTGCGAGAAATGGAGTAAATATTTTTCTTTTTTTAATTTAGGAATTTCCATAAGAAACCATTTATGTACCTGTGACCATACTTATTTTATTATGTAGCTCATTTTAAAGGGGAGGGGGTTGACTATGTTAAGAACATAACTTGTGTCAAAATCAAGCTAATTGGACAATGTTTTTGAGTACTACTTAAATACATATACTCATAATTTGAACGTACACAAAGGCAGAAGAGTCTGTTCAACGACAGGCAAGTAATTTTTTCACATTTTATTTACTGCCTTTACACTATTTTTAACGCTTGGCATCTTTTTACATTGAAATAATGCAATATTTTAGCTGCTATTAATTTGGCACAGAAAAAGTTATCATTTGACCTAATGTGTATTGGTACAAAATAAAAAAAAAAAATGGGTCTTTTTTTTGTGTTCAAAAGATTGGTACAAAACAGTGATGTTCTATTGAAAAATTTCTACAAATTAATTTTCGTGATTTGGATAAAGAAAAATTTTTGGGTATTCGCACAATTAGGATACGATTTACACCAAATTTTGGCAAATACTCAATCGTGTGACACTGCCCTTAAACTTGTATTTTTACGGATGTTATTAAAGAATGAATTATAAAAAACTAACCAAACTTAAATAACAACAAAACCAATGTTTAAAAATTTGTGAAAATTTGGTGCGGCTATATTTTTTCGGCTACAGTATATAAGTTGACTATGATAACTCGGCTGCTGCTGCAGCAGAGCTTGGGCTTAATATCTGGGCCACTAGTTAGATTGCTGAGAGCAAGTCTCTTACTTGCTCACATACCAACAACATATAGTGAAGTCAAAGTGGTCTTTATACCCAAAGTGGGGAAAAACTCAGCACAACTCCCAAGTTATGACGCCAATTAGCCTCAGGTCCTTTCTAGTAAAGACATTAGAAAAACTTATTGACTTTCACATAAGGGATAACTTTCTCAGGAATTAGCCCCTGTGTCAGAGTCAGCACGCGTACCAGACAGGCAAATCTACTATTACTGCAATACATAGCCTAACTCAAGTCATTGAAAAGGCATTGCGGTATAAACAGATAGCTTTGTGTGCATTCCTGGACATATCAGGTGCTTTTCAAGAATGATAGAATACATCGTGGGTGCTTTCGACGATACGTCTTATGAAGCAATATCGACATCTATGATACGAAAGGATATTCCTGGCCTTCTAACAGATTGGATCATAAGCATTGTAAAATCCAGAACTATAATAGCGGAACTAGGAGACAATGGGCAAGCAGTAACTGCCACCCGTGGCTGTCCTCAAGGGGGAGTCTTATCGCCCCTACTTTGGTTGTTGACGAACTTCTCGAAAAGCTAAATGGCAATGGATTCCAGGTATATGGATATGCAGAAGACCTAGTCATCTACGTTGTCGGCTGGCATGAGGACACAATTTGTTCCAGATTGCAAGCTGCGCTCAGTTTAACGGAATACTGGTGTGCTTCAAAGGGATTGTCAATAAACCCGCAGAAGTCCACCGTTGTCCCTTTTACCAAAAGAAGGAAAGTCAACTTGACTAAATATAGGGGTAACTCTGGACAAAAGGCTCAATTGGAACTCACATCTACTAAACATTACCAACAAGGCTACAGGGGCGTTTTATGCCTGCCAGAGACTCCGTGGTAAAACTTGGGGAATATCACCCAAACTAACGTATTGGTCTTTCAATACGGTCGTGAAACCTGTTGTCACATATGCGGCACTGGCCTGGTGGCCAAAAGCAAAGAAAGCAAGTGCGGGTGCCACCTTAAGTAAGCTACACCGCTTGATCTGTGTGGTCATCACAGGAGCTATGCGCACCTGTCCAACGGATGCCCTAGGTATAATTACAGGAATTCCTCCTCTATCCCTTCTGATAGAAAAGGAGGCCTGCTGGAGCTCCATACGGCTGCCCAATGTAATCAGCATGAAGAGTGGAGATCTTTGGGGTCACTTGGAGGTTCTCAAGCCTTTTCTGGATGATCCCGCTATCAAGCTCACATATATCATGCTACCGGAATTGTCCTTTGATAAGCCCTACAAGGTCAGAATTCCTGAAAGGGACTGCTGTAAAGCGATAATATCTATGATTGACAAAGGATCCCAAGTATGGTATACCGATGGATCAAAGATAGAAGACGGGAGTACTAGGGCAGGCGTGCTTGGACCAAGGTTCCAGAAAAGTCTGCCAATGGGCTCATACCCAACCATATTCCAGGCGGAGATCTTTGCAATCGAAGTCTGTGTTCGAGAATGTCTTCGAAGAAGGGCAAACGGGGCCAGAATAAATATTATGTCGGATAGCCAGGCAGCACTATAGACCTTAGACTCATTTAGAATGACATCAAGGCTTGTGGGCAGTTGTAAAACTCTTCTGAATAGCCTAGGAGCCCATAATAGAGTTACGCTGTGGTGGGTCCCTGGGCATGAAGGGTTTGAAGGCAACGAAAGTGCTGACTATCTCGCAAAACGTGGGGCCCAAACGCGAATGCATGATCCCGAGCCTTTCTATGGTACATCTACAGGATACACTGCAGAACTACTTAGGAGTTGGGAGGAATCTCAGATTGCTTCCCACTGGCGTAAGTCAAAGGGAATGAGACAATCAAAGAAATTCATAACTCCTTCCAGGAGGAACTCAGAAAGACTCCGTGAACTCAGCCGGGAGGGACTGTTACAGGCTACCTGACAGGACACTGCATCTGAACAAAATGGGGCTTTCTGTAGAGACGGACTGCAGGTTCTGTGGGCTGGCGGAGGAAACCTCAGTGCACATTCCGTGTAACTGCCCGCGTATCATGAATAGCAGACTAATGCACCTTGGGGAACGATTGTCTTCTCCATCCAAAAATAATTATAGGTACTGGGAAAGTGGGCGTGGCACTTACCATACAAATTGAAAGTCTCATATCGATTATCTCTGGAACCTCTTATGCTAACGTCCCGAAATTTGACACAGCAAAATATGNAAAAAATGATAGGTACTGGGAAAGTGGGCGTGGCACTTCCCATACAAATTGAAAGTCTCATATCGATTATCTCTGGAACCTCTTATGCTAACGTCCCGAAATTTGACACAGCAAAATATGTTGTCAATGCCGTACTTATGGCGAATAGTCGTAGATTTTGGAAAAGGGGATGTGGCACTGCCCATAAAAACTGAAATTCTCATATCGGTTATCTCTGGAACCACTTATTATAAGGTAATGGAATTTTATACACCTACATTTATACACATATAAAAACGCAAAAATCATTGAATTGGGGACCATTTTCTCCCAGATTTTAAAATCGCATTGAATTTTTGTTGTTTTTTGCAAAAGTTTTTAGAAGGATCAGTGTGTTTGTCTTCCGATAGGTGGCGCAGGGATTGAGAGCTATCTTAGAAAATCATATGTATGATTAGATTTGTTTCACTTTTAGAACACATATTATTAACATATAATTTGGTGTAATTTGGTAGCCCAGTCGTATGATGGAAAAATATTGGGCTTTGGCCTAGTCTTTACAAAAGCCCGTGTGAAACCGCCGTTACAGAGTGAAATATTATCTTGGTTTACAAAGATACTTTCTCAACCGTTAACGATTCTGATGACACTTTCTTTTCATTGACAGCTAAACTTACAAAAAACCTTACATATTCACAATAATAATTAGATTAAGAAATAATAGAGCGGGAATAAAATTGTTACTGAATCAGGTTTCAATACAAGTACTTTCTTCCGATACCTACTCAGTACTCGGTTTAAAAGTATCGATACCAAAATTACTTTGTATTGGGCGAAAAGTATCGAGCATGTACTTGTATTTAGTAGTAGCGTTTTGTCCCTAGAGGAGACTTGGTAGAATTAGCATTAGTTAATCCGGTGTTAATGTTCATAATTCGATTTTAAGTTTTCCTGTAAATTTGCTATAAATTATGCTGGTGGACTTCAAAATAGAAATTCGCATAAAGGAGTTAGTAATGGTGACAGGTAAATTACAAAAGTGTATGAAAAAAGATGTCGAATTTCGACAACTGGGCGATACTAATTATTTTATGTAGAACTACCAACCTACCAATAGGAAACATCCTACGGGCTTTGTTAAGAAACACCCAAAAACGGCAACACAGCCCACTAAGCAAATTGATTAACAAAATTTTACTCAACAAATACTAACCGTTGAGGTCTAAATTGAGATAACTCTACCAAACTCGGTGCTCACTTCCCATATAAAGGAGATATTTATTTTTGTAATTCCTTCGATTCAGCTACTTTTCACGGGCAGCCAAAAAAAAATTGTATGATTTGATAATGGTTTTATGATTATTCAGTAATCCAATGCATTTGTAAATCGCGTACACAAAAATATTTGGTAAAAAATTCATAAATTACGAGCTTATCATGTACAGTTTCTTAAAAAGTTCATATTTTCGGTTTTCGATGACTATTCAAAAGCTTTCATGCATATATACATACATGCATATGTATGTAGATTAGGGTGGACCAAACAAACATAGGAAAATCAATGTTTTTGATTACGCACAAACAGCTCAACGGATGTGTTTACTTTTTTTCAATCTACTCGATTATTTCTGTGGTAGCGGCAAAAAAAATTAACAGGGTTGCCAGTTATTTGAAAATCGGAAATTATTTAAAGGTTCAATAAAATAATTAAGTTTATTCATCAATACTAAAAGCGTTTCAACGAGGTTAAAAACATTTTTGTACGGGGTTGCCGCCTTTCTAAAAAATACAGCAACGGTTATTAAAAATGTAAGCTTATTTTATACCACAATATGGGTATCAAATGGAGAAATAATCGAGAAGAATGAAAAAGTAAATACATTCATTGAGCTGTTCCTGGGTGATGTGGTTATGAAAACCTAAAATAACAAATTTTTGTATATAACAGATCGGTTATTAAAATACTCCCAGAAAAATTTTTAAGTTAAATAAGCACACAGTTCTTTTTTTAAGACTTCTGAAGTGAAATAGTCTTATTCGATCAAAAAATATTTATTTCTAACGATTTTATAGCAACTCTACGAAAAAATGTATTTTCCCCAAGAAAGTACATGGGAAATTTCAAAGCCCCGGCTGCGCGGGTAAGTCTTAATCGATTTTAAAATAATAAAAAAATGTGCCTCCTTATTTTTGATATTCTTCAGTTAGGGGGTGACTGGAGGAAAAAAATGTTGGGCCACCCTAATGTACATATGTGCATACCATTTACAAACTTATTTGCTATTGAATTTGTATATCTTATT
>NW_016181610.1:0-6213 GCF_001687245.7 Rhagoletis zephyria | reverse complement strand
TAACAAAGATGAGAAGGCTTTGATAACTTTTTTACACATTATCTATGGCTCTGCCGCGTGGGCTACGAGTACCGAAAGAAGATGGAATGACGAACTGGACATAGTTAAACGCATAGTTAAACGCATGGACATAGTTAAACGCATAAAATACAACGATTGCGCTGCCTTGCAAATGTTGTACGCATGGATGACGCAAGCCAGGTCGCCTACGAACACAATGAATGGACCAAGTGGAGAAGGACCTGTCCGCATTTGGAATGAACAACTGGCGCAAACTCGCAAAGGAGGAAGGCAACTGGTGAAGCTTTTTGGTCTCGGCCCAAACCGACAAACGGTTGTAGTGCCAAATAAGAAGAAGTGTCGAAAAAGGTGTTAGAGACTATTCCAAAAGTAAGCTGCGATAGACTAGATGAGTTGTGATATTTAATCTCACTATGTGAAATCCAATTGTAAACTGACCAACTAAAACACCCATCAGCGGCACTGGACACCTAAGAAGATCCCCAGCCCGTATGCGGAACATACTCAGTCAGAAAAGCTTCGTACTTGGGCAAGTAGGGTGCTTCCTGATCTGACAAAATGCGATACAGATTTTGTGCTCCTTTAGATGGCCTCTGCGGTAGACGTTACCAGTTCAAAATTCTTGCTTTACCCTGTACCTTGTAAGCCTCATTTTTCCGAGAAAATCAACAGGGCAGGCCAATGCAGTAATCCCTGTTTCATATTTTACTGCACTACTTACTCCAGAAGTAAACAAAAAGCAAAAGTTAAGATATTTAATAATTTTATTAAAAGTTTTTAAACTTTTTTTATCATTGGCCCAACAAATTGTTATGCTACATGTAATTTATGCAAGACCTTTTTCCTCATAATAGCACTTATACCATTCAAACGCGGTGTCACAGTCATCGGCGCCCTTTACACCATTACATTTAGCTTGAATTGCCTTCACTTTCTCTTCACCAGCCAAAGGACCCAATGATTTCTGCACAGCCTCCTCATTGACAACACCATTTACTAAGAAACCCAATCGTTCCTGGAAGCACTTGCTGAAGCACTTCACTTTGTCATCAACTTGACTGAAATCACCTTGACGCAGTGGAAGTACAGACTCCATGCTGGTGCCAGTCTCCTTGGCGCATTCAGAAGTCAAGGCACTGACCTTTAGCATCTGATCCAGGATCAATCTGGGAGCCTAAAATTGGATAGGATACAATAATAGTTAAATTTAAGTACCTGTTGTGTATAAAAAATGTTAATTGAAAGCCTAACTAAATTTTCTAATAATGCAAATACCAACATTTTGGGCTACAGCGACGGCGACGAAAGCAAGTACAATAGCAGCAGCGAACAATTTCATATTACTTGTTATTTTTTTTTTTTCTAAGTTCAAGTTGCGTTGAAGAAAAGAGTTTAGATTTTCACTTTGAGCACTGTTTACGAACTGATTGCAAGTTGGAATGCGCTTTGTCGTTTTATAATCCCGTCAAAGCCGATAGCTGGACAGTGGATCAATTATTTTATTTATTTGTTTACAATTACTATGTATGTATGTATGTAATTAATTTATGATTTCCACTCACGTGAAATCTAAGATTCGCGTTGTTTATGTTTTAAGTAAATCGGTTGCAGCGAGAATTCATTGTTTGCTCAAGTAGAATATGAGCTTCTTATTACAAAAAAAAAAAAACATTAACAAGCGCTTATTCCTACATACACTTCAAGAAAAACTTATACGAAAAATTGACTAACTTACATAGATAAGTATGCCTATCTTCCAAGAAGATCTAAATATAGCGCATGCTCCTAAGAATTTCAAACTCAAAATTTCAAATTCTATGAAGAATATTAAAAACGAAAATGTTCGACAAAAGCGAATTTTTGAAGGTTAGTTTGTATGAAATGAAGAATAGCGTACAGGTAACTTTCTAGACGTAGAGGGTGCTTTCGATAACACGACTCAAATGCGCTCGGCGCAAAGGAGTCCTTAAACACAAACCATTACATCCACTCTAGACAAGAAAAGAGCCAGATTTATAGCTATGAAAGGGCACAGACAGGGAGGTGTGATCTCTCTATATCTACTTCTTCAAAGAGAAAGGATACGCTTCTCTAAGTAGGTCAAATATATGGAAATTTTATCGCTTTATTTGGACCTACCGAAAGCTAATGGGAAGCAACTAAGGCATCAAACCCAAACTGGAAAGATAGAGGTCCGGTAACATTTCCAAACCCATCCTAATACATGCCACGCCAGTCTGGTGGAAGAAGACAGAGTGAATTCCATGCGGGCCAAACTCAAGAAAAAGCTAACGATAACTTTCAGGCTGAGATGCATGTCAATTACTTTGCCTCAATACTTACATGTTAAAAAGCCACACTCCAGACCAGTTTCCCTTACTTCTAATGAATATGATTCGCTCAAAATCCGGGGAGGTCCTCAAAACTATTTGAAAAGAGTAATACAAGGTATTTAGGCGGTAGCCCATCAAGAGCCGAGCAGTTTAAGACACATTTAGTGTTGGGAGGAGTCCCACCCATCGTACTCAAAGCAGGTGCGTTAGTGAGGATTCAGTGCGATATGTAGCCTCTCCTTTGTGAATATCCGTCGGACATTGTCTTGTTAATAGCAGATTACGACGATTGCGAGTTTCGACTCTGTGAACCCAAGATGATCTCTTTGACCGCCTGCGGCGCACCTTCGAGCAAGAAGACATTGTGGATGCAAACATCTTGTTGTTTCCCAGCACTCGTTGAGATGACATTAGGTTCATATGTGCAAAAGCAGTCCGCAAGTAGTCAAAGATACATACCTATATTTTTTAGCAGTAAGATCTACTCGAGGGTACCTTTCTTGGCCAACTCATCCGCAGTGGAATTTCCTGCAATATCCCTGTGGCCTGCCGCCCCTAAAAGTCTAACTAGGAACTAATTAGACGGAATCAACATTCCCTTGCTGTATAAAAGCGCACGGTAAGCGGCGTCAGGGGCAAAGGAGTGGATGTTTATCAACCTTTTCGTTGTTGAACAATTGTTCAGCCAATCGACTTCGTGCTTAATGGCAGCTACATCTGGCTAGAAAACACTGCAGTGAACAGGAGACCTAACTTTAAGACTAAAGGAGAGTTCGTTGCAAAAACCGCCCATACCAAATCTTCCGTCACTCTTCGACCTACATATATATACGTGCAAAAGTTCACCGGCGCCTCCCTCTAAGGGGATCGATGGGAGTGCAGAAATATCTAGTCTATCCACCTAGTACCACAAAGTTTAACTGTAGCCCTTGCTACAGCAACCTTACCCTTTGATGGGACAGGCGTTTTTAAACATGTCGCTAGGTAACAGAGTGGGAGTGGTATATAGGGTCTGGCTTGGACCAAGCTATATAAGGTGACAGATAATAAGATCAACGGAAATAAAGTGAATTGCCACTATTTCGCACGCTGGTGCCGCGAAGCTACGCAAAATTAATGTTTGAAAGAGCAATAATGTCAATGCCCATTGGCTTTATTTCGCACCAGTATGCGAAATAGTGACAATAGATCTTATTTCCGGTGATCTTGTTTCCTGTCACCGCTATATTAACGAAGTCAAATATGGAGTCGCAGAGGTCTGAAAAGAGATCTCTTAACAGCGATTGTTCGCTTATATAAACTTATGTTAGCAAAATTATTTCTTTTAATAGGACATGTTGTAATGCTTTTGACTACGTTAGCTATCAAAATTGCCTTTTTTGGGGCACAAAATCCCCTCACTTTAGGATTCAAAACCTGACGACTTTTCTATAATTATAAATTCCACCTATAATTTTCCAAGACATCTACTTAGCGTGGAATGCAACCAGAAACTACTTTACTCCACTCAATAAATGCATGTTAGCAGAAGAAAAGGTAGAAAGAGTTAATTGCAACAATGTTTATTTAGATGCGACGTGTTCATGCTGGCAAATCATCTACAGCGTATAAGCGCCAGACAACCCCCAACAGTAACGTATGTATAACAGTGAAAAAAGTAGTTAGTGAAGGACATGTGTAAGTTAGAGTTGGGAGCGTATGTCTATTAAAAGTGGATTGCCATTGAGTTTTCTCGAATAACCCTACCCAGTCATAGCGCATTCATACTCGTACTTGCATAACTAAGCTTACATACTTCAGTTTCACAGAATGTTTGTTTGTCTTCACTTTTATAATTAAAATGCTTGTTTGATTGGTTTAACGCGTTACTTAAAAATTTATGCTAGAGCTCCACAACAGTTTTCAAATAAAAATATTTGCTCTTATTTAGCAAGTAAGATATTTACTCTGGTGGAGAAAAAACATCCGAAGCATCAATTTTCTTTGAAGTGCTCCGATGCAGCAGCATTCAGTTACTCGAATGGTGGTCTGTCAAATGGCGTGTTGATTTTCATTTTATTTTATACTTTTTTTGGGTGTCATCATGTGCCTGTATCTGCACTCCTATCCTTTATAATGCTTTGTACTGTTTTTAGCAATTAATTGAATTGAATTTAGTTACGTNGTTTTATACTTTTTTTGGGTGTCATCATGTGCCGGTCTGTATCTGCACTCCTATCCTTTCTAATGCTTTGTACTGTTTTTAGCAATTAATTGAATTGAATTTAGTTACGTTTTCAAAAATTGAAAAGATTTCCATCAAATACAATTAGTGTAATTGAAATGAAACGGACACATTGGTTAGTGAACATACTTGAAGCGGCAACAATTATGAATGACCAATGCACCGGAGCAGAAAACCGCAATTACCAAGATAAAAGAAAGGAGCAGATGGTGCCCGATAAAAGGTTCGGTCTATTGGCGGACATGGTTGGGTCAATATGTGCGAACACATCACATCAAAGTGATGAGTGGATTCTGGGGAAACGGTTTTCTTTAGAACAAGCTTTTTTAATTAAATAAAAAATGGGTTAAAAAGGTGATTAAATAAATTAATATTGAGGAAAGTTTCTTTGAAGTTTGCTCTAAGCTGAAACCGCCGTAAAGGAAAAAATTCCCCTAATTGTATTGGGGAATTCACAAATTAATTAACTTTTTATTGAGAACTTATATTTTCGAAATAAATAAATCTAGGTTATGTAGCGATGGCACTAAAAGTTATATGAAAACAAATATGTTTAGGAATATGAATACGATTGCAACTCTCTTTATCGCTAACTTGTTTAAGGAGATATCGATATCGATAACGACCAATATTAATTATTAAGGATACCGATAATCCAATTCTACTAATATTATTAATGTGAAAGTTTGAGAGTGAGTGTGTGTGTATGTTTGTTGCACTTTCACGCTGGCATACAGATTGGTCATAGGCTAGNCCGCTAACTTGTTTAAGGAGATAACGATATCGATAACGACCAATATTAATTATTAAGGATACCGATAATCCAATTCTACTAATATTATTAATGTGAAAGTTTGAGAGTGAGTGTGTATGTATGTTTGTTGCACTTTCACGCTGGCATACAGATTGGTCATAGGCTAGATTAAAATATAGAAACATTTTAGCCACCCTTTCAAAAGTTAATAGGTTAATTGAAATATTACAACTATGTGGCTGTGAAGCGAAAGCGGTTCAAAAGCGATTTACTTCGAGAATATTTTTGAACAAGCATGCTCTGGTACAAAAAATTAAAATGATTTTAATTAGCAAGTCAAATAAAATACCACTTTTTGATAAAGGTATCCGAAGAGAGAAGTTATAACAAATTTTGTTTCGAAAATATTTTAACGGGCTGCCGACTGTTTATAAATTCAAAATCTAATTAATTAACAAGCTAAATTAAATATCTTTATATGGGCACAAACCAAAGAGATTTAAGAAAGCTCTATTTCGAAAACGTTCGAAATAGCGTTGCCACCTGTTTGGAAACTCTAATACAATTTAACTAGCCAACCAAATGAAGTATTGTGAAACGGGGGTCAGACGAGATTTAAGAAAGCTTTATTTCGAAATTATTTTTAAAAGGCTTACTACTTGTTTGAGAATTTAACATTAGTTTTTTGAAAATGTTAAATGAAATATTTTTAAAAAGCGTATGGCACGTATCACACGAAAGAGGTATGGCAGCGATTTTTTTGAGAATGTTTTTGAGAAGAGTTGCCACCTGTTCAGAAATTTAGGATCAACTAAATAAAAAGTAAAATAAAATATGTACATTAGGGCGGGTCAATTTGTATGGATCGATTTTTTTCGACA
>NW_016181609.1:0-6213 GCF_001687245.7 Rhagoletis zephyria | reverse complement strand
AATAAATCCAATTTATTTGCGAATATTTGTTTATTCTTTTTATTGAAAGACAACCACTCGGAAAAGCTTGTGTTAATTAAATTGATAACAAAACCTGGCAGCTCGCACGTTGTCTAAATTCTCAAGTAACATAAAGTCCACAAAAGAATAAGTACGCCATTTGGTTTTTCAACACCATTTATAATTTTCTTTTAATAAAATCACGATTTGGCAAATACTTAAATTTATTTATCTAATAATAATACAGCACACAACCCTGAAATCTAAGAAAAAGTCTGAGGAAGGCCATTAAATAGCAGCACACAACCCCGTGCCTTCCTCAGGAGTGAATATAACTACAACAACAACGACTACTACAACAACAACCCAAAAAGGTTGGTTACTGTCTATACTGTGCTGCTGACTCAGCAGCTAAAGGTTGACTGGCAAGCAGCCGTGATCGGACTTCAAAAAAAAAATTGTGTGGTAGAATCTGGAAAAAAATGTGCTAGATTTCAAATAAATGTGGTAGATCTCAGGATTTGGATCAAACTTTGTACAAAAATCAAAAAAATTCTGCAAGGTTTCACATAAATTGCAAACATTTTAATTATAATCCAAAAAAAAATTAATTTTAGTATAATAAAGTGCAAGATTCAATTTGCTAAAAATTGCGTTGAGTTTTGGCAATTTTTTTCCGTGAACGTGTAAAGCAGTTCCTTCCATATCAAGATATTTTTCGAACATATATTGAAAGATTTCTGCAACCTTGCGGAGTGCTGCCAGTTTTTCTTTTTCTCACATCACGATGCAGCGAACAAATTTGGCATGTTCCAGAAACCGCTACTTGGGCTTTGCCGATTTTAACAATTCTCAAGTAAAAGTAAACAACGCTTTAGAAACTTTAGATGCACTGAAATTTGCTAATACTTTCACAAAAATCGCAGTTTTTTTAACATTTTCGCTATTAATTATTTTTATAAATCATGTATTTTGCAATTTAACACAATAAAACCACGTTTCCTGTCGAGAAATTGAATATTGAGAAAACTTAATATCTAACAGTTTATTTTATAATCCCATTGTGCCTGCTAAGTAAAACTACTCAAAAATGCGAAAATGTGGTAGATTTCAGAACTTGTGTGGTAGATGCTCAAAAAAGTGGCAGATCTAACACAATGTGGTAGAAGTCCGATCACTGGCAAGCAGGGCTGTCACCTTGGCTCAAACGGTGCCATTTTTGGCCCTATTTTAATTAAATTGGCCACTTCATTTTTCAATTTGGCACAAAATGGCACTTCTGAAAAATAGTAATATTTCAATACATTTTTATGAAATCGTTTGCGTGTACTTCTTTTTCTCAACCAAAATTTTCCAATTTCGACAGTTTATACAACTGGTTTATCGGCATTGGACTTTGGTTTTAGGAATGTGTTTCTAATTTTAATGGTAAATGGGAAGAATTTAAAAGAATTACACCTTTTTTGGAACTTTTAGTTTTCTATTTGGCACATTTTGGCAGTTTTTTATCCTCAATATGGCACTTCATGGCTGAGTATAGTTGGCAGCCCTGCTGGCAAGCAAACCAAACAAATGTTTTTTTTTATTATTACCTTCCTTTTATTAGCTCGGGATGTAACTATGTAATATTGATGCGCCTAACAGATGCAGCGATTTCTATTCTCAAGTTACATACCTGATGACAGTACGAATGGTAAATATAATAGGGAGGTTTTAGTTTTTTAAACTACAATTTTATTCTCATTTTCGTTGTAGGTGTTTCCGACAGGGTAGGAGTGTGATGTAATGTTGAACGATTTTCCGTCATCCCTTGTCAAATTTGGTTTGGAGACAAACCGGTTTCGGCGTTGTGCCATCTTCAGTCTCATTTTTCGTTCTGAATAATTTCTGTTTGTCTGTCGCTATTTATAGCCGTGTTAAATCGTCGTTGTTTCATAGTTAGGTACGTCTCAGCGGATTATATTCTTTCGGTCAACCAGTAGTTTTAGTTCTGTGTGTACATCCTTAGGTAGAAATTAGATTTTCACCTCTTTTTTGATTAATTGTTGCATGGATTCACAGGTAGGTAAAAATCAGTTATTTTCTTTCTCTTTGTTTCTGTAGTTTGGACCTGCATTTCATTGTTTATGGTAGTTGCAGGGTTTCTGTTTTGTTTTGCGTATAGTAGCCTGAGTGGTTCGAATAATATATCAGATGCGGTGTTTATTTGCTCATTTATTATTTTTCCGACGAACGTCTTTTGTTTGTATATCTCCATATTCTCTAATACGTTTAGGCGTTGTCCTTTGTGCTGTACATGGAGAACTTTGGCTGTCTTTCCTATTTTCATTGGCGTACAATGGTTTTCTGCCATATGGTTTGCGAAGTTCGATTCCGGGTGGTAGAAGGTTTTAGAATTTTTTTGTTATAGTCCCTTATATGCTCACGATATCTTGTTTTTATTTTGCGCCCTGTTTGTCCTATGTAACTATGTTCACATTCGCAAGTCAACTTATATACACCTTGCTTGTCTAGTGGGTCTTCCTCGTTTGCACTATTTCGTAGTATCCTCCCCACATTGTCCTTCGTTCTAAATGCTGTATTAATGTTATACTTTTGGAATACCTTAGCCAATTTATATGACGTTTTGTCCGTATAAGTCAAGACTGTCCAAGCCTTTTCATTATTTTCCTTCTTATTTGATTTCTTCGTTTTTGTTTCTCTTCTTATCTTGGCTACTAGGCCCTTTCTGTATCCGTTATTTTCCGCGATTGCGTATATCGTATTAAGTTCCTTGCTGTAAGCTTCTTTTTCCAATGGGGTTCGTTCAAGCCTGGTTATTAGATGTCTAAAGGCTGCATTTTTGTGATGTTGAGGGTGGTTTGAAGTATTTTGTATTATCGTGTCTGTGGCCGTGGGCTTTCTATATATCCCGAATTCGCATTTGTTGGTAACATTATTTATTTTAATTGTTATGTCCAAATAGTCTATTTTGCCTTCGTTTTCCTTATCCATGGTGAAATTTATATTCGTGTGTTGGTCGTTGAGATAGCCTAGAATTTGTTCTTCCTTGTCCCCCGTTACAAGACATATGATGTCATCGACGTATCTTGCGTATAACTTTACTCCCAGGCTTGTTGTCAGCTCTGTCATATACTTTTCCTCTAAATGTTGCATGAACACTTCCATCAAAATTGTCCGTTAGTTTGTCTATATATTTTGTTATTAAACTTGAAGTAGTTTTGGTCTAGTGTTACCCTCAATGTGTTCACGATTTCCGTTGCTACGTTCTTGTCTGTTTTTTTTTATCAAAGTTTTAGTCAAGACGGTAACTGTTTCTGCCGTTGGTATCGATGGGTAAAGATCCTTAACATCAAATGATACAAATTTCGCTTCTTTGGGTATTTCTAGCGATTTCATCTTTTCAATTAACTCCGCTGTATTCGTAATTGTGTATTTATTGGGCAGTTCCAGTTTTTCTCTCAGCAACGATTTTAGATATTTCGATAGTTTGTATCCTGGTGCAGATATGTGGTTGATAATTGGTCTCATCGGATTTCCTGGCTTGTGTATTTTTGGGAGTGCTATCATTGAAGGAGCCGAAGGATTCATTAGTGTCATTGTGTATGCTTTCCTTGGATTTATTATTGTTTTTGCCTGTTTTATTGCGTGTTTTACTGCCACTTGGTAGTCATCGGTTGGGTCCTTTCTCATCATCCGACAATTTGTCTCTTTGATTAGTTGCTCTCTCTTTTCTTTATATTCTTTTTCGTACATTATTACCATTGTGTTCCCCTTGTCTGCTTTTGTTGTGATTACTTTATTCGTTTTGAGTGTTTTCTTTAGCGCTTTGACAGTTTTATTTTTGTCGCTTAGTTTTTTCTTCTCCATGGATTTTATGCTTTTTTCAATTATACATCTACTTATGTGTCTTGCATGATCTTGATCCTCGCTTGGTAGTAATCATATGGCCATTTCCGCGTCTACAATAGTGTGCTCTACCTCTTTATTTTTANGTTTTCTTTAGCGCTTTGACAGTTTTATTTTTGTCGCTTAGTTTTTTCTTCTCCATGGATTTTATGCTTTTTTCAATTATACATCTACTTATGTGTCTTGCATGATCTTGATCCTCGCTTGGTAGTAATGATATGGCCATTTCCGCGTCTACAATAGTGTGCTCTACCTCTTTATTTTTATCATAATTTTCTATGTTGTGTTTCAGACCTTTTTCCAATATTTCTGTCTCTTGTTTGCTAATGGGAACCTTAGTCAAATTTAGGAATCTGGAATGGAAAGGCATTTCGCTGTGTTGTATGTTCTTTGTGAGGTTTTGCTTTCTATTGAGGTCATCGAGTTTTTTGTTTAATTTATTGTATTTTTGTCCCATAGATTTACTGATATTCTCGTTTATTTCATCTAATATCTCCAAGAGCATGCTGACAGGGAGGAGTTCCGCTAGTTCTAAATGAATGGAAAGTAACTCCTCATTTGTGCGTTCTTTTTGGCATACAGGTTCTTAATTTCATGTCGAAGGAAGCTGTTTTCTGCTCTTTTCAAGATTTTTCGCCTTTGCTCTGTGCTAGATTTTAGATTAATTCTTCCGAATTTCGGCGTAACATTTAGTGTTAAACATTGTTTATTGAACCAGATGTTTGCGTTGGTGTTGTGTATTTTCAATTGTCTTCTTTGGTATGTTATCAAAAGCGTAATCGTCCTTGAGTGATAAGCCTGACTGGCATTAATATTCTCATTTTCGTTGTTGGTGTTTCCGACAGGGTAGGAGTGTGATGTAATGTGGAACGATTTTCCGTCATCCCTTGTCAAATTTGGTTTGAAGACAAACCGGTTTCGGCGTTATGCCATCTTCAGTGTCATTTTTCGTTCTGAATAGTTTATGTTTGTCTGTCACTATTTATAGCCGTGTTAAATCGTCGTTGGTTCATAGTAAGGTACGTCTCAGCGGATTATATTCTTTCGTTCAACCAGTAGTTGTTGATTAATTGTTGCATGGATTCGCAGGTAGGTAAAAATCAGTTATTTTCTTTCTCTTTGTTTCTGTAGTTTGGACCCGCATTTCATTGTTTATGGTAGTTGCAGGGTTTCTGTTTTGTTTTGCGTATAGTAGCCTGAGTGGTTCGAATAATATATCAGATGCTGTGTTTATTTTGTCATTTATTATTTTTCCGACCAACGTCTTTTGTTTGTATATCTCCATATTCTCTAATACGTTTAGGCGTTGTCCTTTGTGCTGTACATGGAGAACTTTGGCTGTCTTTCCTGTTTTCATTGGCGTACAATGGTTTTCTGCCATATGGTTTGCGAAGTTCGATTCCGGGGTGGTAGAAGGTTTTAGCATTTTTTTGGTTGTAGTCCCTTATATGTTCACGATATCTTGTCTTTATCTTGCGCCCTGTTTGTCCTATGTAACTATGTTGACATTCGCAAGTCAACTTATATACACCTTGCTTTATTTGCTGTGCAAGAAAGCTTTGTACTGTGTGAGGCTATCGGTGAGAAAGCTCGAAAAAGCTTATGCACGCGAGCATAGGCTTTGGTCGCCGCTGGTTTAAGAAGTGAAGAGGAAACTGTACGACCATTCTTTGCACGCACTTAAGCTTGATATACAGTTCAATGCGAGCGTGAGCGTGAACGTTCGCAAAGGCAAAGAATTCCATTTGTATTCTTATGGACGCTCGGTTGGTTGGTTGGTTGAAGTGGCAAGTTTAACAACTCCAATTAGCACTTATGCGTGCCGGTTTAAAACCACTACTCGCAATTTAAACCTGAAAAGAAAGCCCGAAAAGAAAGCAGCAGAAGTTGGTTATATATCTCAAACCCAGCCTGTGGAGTTCAAGAACTTAAGAAGTTGCAGTGGGTTAATATCACTTATGTCCGTTAAACCGCAGAGGCAGGGTTTGCCTAGAAGCCTGATTCTAGTCCTACATAGTGCTGGGCAATCGCAGAGCAGATGCTCCACGGTTTCTTCTGCATCTGGTGAATTACAACTACTACAAGTTATGTTGTGTTCCAGTCCTAGTCTTGCAGCATGGATTCCCACGGCCCAGCTCAAGTAGCACATTGGTGTATAACTTGGTGTAAATTTGTGAATTTCGGTACAATTAATCATATTTATACCAAAATTCATAAATGTACACCAATTTATACACCAGTGTGCTACTTGAGAGTGGCCTGTGTAAACGGCAGTTAGCCGAGATAGATCCTTCCTGTTTAGTT
>NW_016181608.1:0-6214 GCF_001687245.7 Rhagoletis zephyria | reverse complement strand
TATTACTTTTTCAGCTTATCACAAAACAAACCCAATTCAATGCAATGTATACCAACAACCTGACTACTTAGCTGAGCCAAAAGAGATATTACATAGACTTTATTATCAGCTATCTTTCAATCTTGCTAAGTCAGGGAAAGATGGATAAATCGCCGCGCGTGATTACAGATTAGCAGTGAGAAATTGAGCTATTCACACACTGCCTCCTTTTGCTTTATACGTATGTACGTACATATATGTATAGGTACATTTATACATACATANTTCAATGTTTACAGTTGTTGCCTGCCAACACACAAATCACTTCAAGTGTCAACGTTCACAAAAGCAAATATCTACATACGTACATTTCACATCATACACTGCCTGAAAAACTATTGACACAGAGAATTTTTCACAATATTTGCAAAATTTTTAATTTAAATTTTTTTCCGCAAATTTTTTATGAAAGTATGTTGCACTACAACAGAATACATAAAAATCCTAAACTTTGGGCGAAACTAAGGAAAATTTAATAAGTAATAAAAATTGTACGCAGTTTGTAGTCCATTAAATTTTTCATATAATAAAGTGCAAGTTTGAAGTAGCGAAAATTTTTTTGTATGGAAAATATGCGAAACACCTTTAAAAAAATAAAATTCACAAATCGAGTTGAGAGTTCTAGCTTTAATTTAGGCTTAAGTTTGTTTCTTTGCTAGAGCTTCTCAAATATTGCAAAAAACGCGATTTTTTTGACACTTTGACCGCATTTTTATCAAAATCTGGACCTGATGGAAATTTTATACCTACAGATTCGTAGTCAACACAAAAAGGTCTTTAAAAACCCGCTTTTACCTGATTAATGTGCAGTTTTTTTTACTTTAAAAAAAGTAAGTGCGTCTGGGCCACACTGTAGAAATGAAACTTACGCTACTTATCTATCTATATGTATATACACACATCTGCTTTTGCTTAAGGTTATATTTTTTCGCTTTTTTTTATCAATTTAGATCCCTACCTCTACCACTGTTCGCTTTAATAACATTCATGTTATTCTGTTTTTCCATTGTCTTCATTTTTATCTTTATACTCTATCGATAACAAAATCGATTATAACGTCCATCAAAATACCGATAACAAAATGGATGACAAATTCGATAAAAATTTCAATAGCAACATCGATAATACCATTGGTAGCTAAATCGATAAATATCGATAACAAAATCGGTAACAAAATCTATTTATATCGATAACAAAATCGATAAATATCGATTACAAAATCGATAAAAAACCGATAAATATCGATAACAAAATCGATAAATATCGATAACAAAATCCATAACTATCGCTAACAAAGTCGATAAATATCAATTAAAAAGCGATAAGAATCGATAACAAAATCGATAAATATCGATAACAAAATCAATAAATATCGATAACAAAATCGAAAATATCGGTAACAAAATCGATAAATATCGATAAGAAAATCGTTTGCAAATAAAGTATTAAATATCGATTACAAAATGGATAAAAAAATCGATTAATATCGATAACAAAATTGATAAATATCGATAAAAAAATCGATAAATACCGATAACACAATCGATAAATATCGATAACAAAATCGATAAATATCGATAAGAAAATCGATAAATATCGATAACAAATTCGATAAGTATCGATAATAAAATCGATACAAAAAATCGATAAATAACGATAAAAAATCAATAAATATTGATTTCAAAATCGATTAAAAAAAATCGATAAATATCGATAACAAAATCCATTACTATCGCTAACAAAGTCGATAAATATCAATTCGATAATTATCTTTAACAAAATCGATGAATATCGATAACAATATCGGTAAATATCGATAACAAAATCGATAAATATCGATAACAAAACCGATAAAAATATCGATTAATTTATCGATATGTCTCGGGAATCCCGAAAATCTCAAAATAGTTCCCAGATTAAGTTTCTGTGTCTCTCTCTATATCCTTTCCTCTTTAATTACCTATATTTTAATCTTTCTTCCCCTATCTTCATCTTTGCTTTTATCGGTATCCCCATCCTCCTCTTTGTCTTTACTTTTATGTTCATCAGTTTTTTCAGCTACATATTCCCCTTCACATTTGCCCTTATATATATATATAAAGTAAAGTGTTTAAATTTGCATTGGTCTTCATTTTTGCCTTTTTCTTTACGCATCTTTGTTTTTGTTTTTGTTTTTACTTTTGCCTTTATCCTTTTCTTTATTGATGTACGTAGTCACCTTTACTTTCATTCTTGTACTGGTATTTTTCTAAGTGTTATTCTTCTTTTGTTAAATTAATACCATATGCAATTAATTATTAAACTCGCGACTTCAACCAACCAACCATATGCATACACACAAGAAGCACTTGTTTCAGCCCCAACCATTTCCGTTGCATCATTTCCGTTGCATACACACAAGAAGAATTTATTTCAGCCCCAACCATTTCCGTTGCATCATTTCCGTTACATACACACAAGAAGTATTTGTTTCAGCCCCAACCATTTCCGTTGCACCATTTCCGTGTGCAATTTCCGCTGAATTTTCCAATTTACTCCCAACCAACCAACCGCCACAAAAGAAGTTTCACTTCAAAAGGAATATTTAAAAAGGACAAATGAAGGGAGGTAAATTGCTCTTAGGACAAGTAAACATTAAGTATGCGTGTGATATTGGAAATACTTCCAGCTGCGTGCAACTGCGATTTCAGCTTCTATTGTTCTTTTTATAGACACACCCAGTGGCGGATTTGAATATTTGTCACCCCCAGGTAATTCAAAATTTGTGCCCCTTTCCGATAAAAAAAATTTTTTGAGGTAAAAGCACCAGTTTTGGAACGATTAGCAGTAAATAGTATTATTCAAATTTATCTTATTCACTATACTTTTATTACAATTTAAGATGAAAAAGTGGTATTTGCCTTGAGTAAAGGTTTTAAATTTTTAAAGAAAGCCATCATCAACAAACTTTTTTTAAATTTATAACTTTTAATCTCAAATATACTACATTAGTTTTTTTAAATATTATCATTTAAATAATATCAGTCCAGCTAACTTGAAAAAAAGTATAAAATGTAAGTATAGTTGCAAATACATACCATTGATATAATTTAGCAAATGTTGTAATTTTTCCAGTTTTAAAAGGAAGAAATAGTAATTGCTTTAGAAATAAAATAAATGTGCCTGTTAGTTTTCCACAAAATTAATAAAAATTTAGTAGTAGTTTAGTAGTTTAGTACTTTAAATTAAAAAAACTGTGGAGTAAACGAGCAGAGCACACCAAATTAAATCAAAATACCTATACTTTTTCTAGCATTTGCGCTGTTTTTTTTAAAGCTGGTGGACCATAATATTTACCGATTTTGACGTTCTCTCAGATGTATGCTTTTCTGGCTAAAACCATCAAAGACTCCGTATTTTATCAAAATCGGATAAGATATTCCATTTCCGCCCACAAGAGCTGTGGGCATGGCAGTGTGTCGACTTTTACCATTTTCCACATTTCTTCATTCCTAAGTGCATATATGAAATTTCAGCGATTTTGTAGTATAGTTACTACTTTTGGCCGAAGCTTACGTCCACATGGGCCCACTGTGCGATGTGAGCTGTCTACTTGTAAGAACCTCAAGGAGCGAAAAATCAAAACTTACTGCATGCATAATGTGGCCAACTATTTCATAGCTCCAAGAAGTACAGGTTAGGTTGGGTTAGGTTAAAGTGATTGTTCTAGGCAAGGATCATACTTGGACAATTAAAAGATTGTTCGTTGTGATACCACGAAAAAGCTGAACGGAGACCCTTAATTTAGTCGGCGAAACTTCGAACGCTGCTAATTTCGATTCCTGAGAGCTCAGTGTTAGTTAAGAAGTGCGAGCCAAAATGCTTCCATCTTAGCCTGGTGAAGGTTGGACAATCTAAAAGAAAAGGAAGAGATGATTCCACCTCATCTTGCTCTTGAAAGCTGGTACCAAAAGGATCAGTTGAAATTTTTAGTCTTACCGCGTGAATACCAATTGCCTGTCGGAACTCATCATCATCATTAGCCCTTGAGATTATGGTATTTTTCGGCACCTTTAGGGGTAAAGATCAGTCACTCGTGTCTTGCGCTGCAAAAAGTATTTAGTGGAGTATGCAAATTCATTATCGAGAGTACAAAATATGCGTGTTAGTCTAGCGCTCGCCGAGCTAAAACTAGGCCCAACCATCGAAGAGTGTACCGCAGGAGTACAGAAGCGTTCCTAGTTATTCCTTATCTGGGGATAACGTTTTAAGGGTGCATATCCATTAACAGGTCATCTAGACTTATTAAGAATTACTCCGACGCGGTTGATAGTGATAGTTTTGGTGGAGAGTTTCCGACAGAAGACAGCTCCGCGGACCCTGTCTGACAGTATTGATCCCTCCGTGAAGAGGTGTACCGCTTCCTTCTTTGAGTAACGCCGTTCTACCCAATCATATCTTGAGAGATATAGGTGGAGACGGAGCTTCTGCGAGCCATTTCGGAGACGCTGTAATCTATTTGTTCAGGGCGTAGTAAAAGCCCTTCCAGAACTCCAGACTGTTACCACCCGGTTTCCCTGAGCCTAATAGCAGTTCGTGCTGCGACAATTCTGTATTCATGACAGCTTCCTGTCCGGGATCAAGCCCAAGTACTTGACGCTGTCTGAGAGCCGCAGACGAATACCCGCACGCGAGGGAAGGGACACAAGGTACATTCTGCTAAACAAGGCTGGGATTTACTGCGAGGCCGCCGTTGATTGCCCACATAGTTACTTGGTTCAGATAGCCTTGAGCCAGATCAAAAAGGGTGTCTGGAAATAGTACCTTAACCAAAAGTTCCACATCATCATTCCAGTTCCTCCAAAAGGTCCCTTACAACCGCAGTCGAGAGCAGGGGCGAGAGAACAGCACCTTGCGGAGTGCCCCTATTGATTCTGCGCTGAGTGCAGGCGGTCTCCTGCTTAGCCGCGACAGTTCTTTGTCACGAAGTAAGCTGTAAATAAGCCTTATTAGGTTGGTTTCAACCCCGAGATTTTGAATCGACTTAACTATTGCTTCTGGAGTGACATTGTTGAAAGCACATCGATATCGAGTAAGGCCCCTGCTGCATAATCTTTATGCGCGAAAGCTACCTCTAAAGACTTTGCGAATGCGTGAAGGGCATTATTCACCGATCTTGAAAGACAGTCACGATGGCGTTTCTTATGTACAGGTCTGTCAGTCTTACTAACATTTTTTTAGAAAAAACGAAGACAGACTGTTAGACCTTAAATACCTATGAGAAGCATGAGAGCCTTGTCCGACCTTGGGAACACTGACTATCCTCACGCAGTTTGCATAAATAGGAGTCAATCAATTGCACGACACCTCCAAAGCCTTTTGCAGCTGCGCAGGTATGATACCATCGGACCACCGGTGACTTGAAGGGTTTGAACGAATTTTAACGCCCAGGCCATATTGCAAAAAAGTTCATTTGACTGTACTGCAAAGTACGAACTACAAGAACTAAAAATAAGTACAGAAACTTTCGACAGAATTACGGTTGTCCACATTATGCATGCATGAACTGAAATTTCATAGCCAGCGCTTTACCGGCTATTTCGCGAGAGGGAGTTTTTTGTTTTTGTTTTAAAGGGCTTGACAACTCCTTTGGCTTGGACACTGCTGACTTATAGAATGAGCAGCAGCAATGCTGCCATCAAAAATAGTACTATGGCAAAGTTACTCATTTCTCGGGTAATAATCTGAAGCTAATTCACTACTCCGACGTTGGAAGATTGGGGCAAGTGCCTCTGAATGAGGAATTCAAGCATTTCAGAGCTTCTGCTCGCTCATCTTTCGCTTTGAGCAGGTATCTAGGCACCATAGGGTTTCGAAGTGTAATAAATGTGCACCTGCTTGCGACTCCAAGCGAGTTTAAATATTTAAATACCTTGAGTGCCATAAATAAAAATTGTACGCGAATTAGAGAATTAAATTTTCGCTTACCTACAGCGACGCGAGCAAATATTGGTTAGAGACTACAAACCGCAAAACCAGTCTTCAACAAATACGAAAAATGTAAGTAAGCATAAATAAAAGTACATAGATAAATTGCAAAAGTTTTTAATTTCATGTACTGTGTATTTTTCCCCTAAAACATTTTTTTCCCTTCTAAATGCGCATACAAATGCAAATTGGCCAATGGGCAATAAAT
>NW_016181606.1:0-6214 GCF_001687245.7 Rhagoletis zephyria | reverse complement strand
CTACGCTTTTTACAGCGATATTATCCATGCAAGATCTTTCTTCATTTTGTTTAGCGGGAGTAGATAATTGAATCTCACTACGTTTTATAGCTTCTCGTCGTTTCATCAAATCATTCCATGGATCTTCTAACATAGATGGGTGCACAAAAGCCGATATGTCGTTTACCTTATTGGTAAAAGATGGTCTCTGAAATGAAAACACTTGTTAGTATTCATTTTATTTTATTGTACTTCTTTGATACATTGTTTCGTGGTCTGTTATTGCCACCTCCACGCCACTGCCATTCAGCTGTATCAATGCTACGTGGTGTGTGTTGTTGCCGTTGGCCTGCATATCCACCAGCACTGTGGCGGTTGTTTGTCCATCCTACAGAAAATCGATTTTGTTGATTTTCGCGTCCGTTTTGTCTATTTTGATAAAAGTTTCCCCCACCCTTTGTGTTAAGGCTGTTGTACTGGGCCCGCGCTGGTGTTGAACACTTTCCTGGTCCGCCGACTTCAAGTGATATGTAATCCTCTGACTGAGATGGATATTGCTGTATCGGTTTGGCATAGGGTGATGTATAACTTCGCGACATATTATTTTTTCCCCGATGCTAATATATAAAAATTTAATTGACGAACCTCCTTGAGAAAAATTAGCAAACGCGAACAAAGTAAAATGAAAGAATGAACTAACAACAAGCCCATGATTCAATAATACAAGGTTCGATAAACTGACAGTTGTCTCTCNCAACAAGCATGATAAAAATATAGTAAGGTAGAACCGCTGAGAGTCACTTTTAAGATTCTTGACGTTTCCAAACAATTTAATTTTTAAATTTACTCACAAACTCACACACACATTTTCATTTTCAATCTCAAGCAACAACAATTTCGAACAATTTCAATTTTTTATTTTCACTTTTATATGATTTTAAAATGTTGGCAAACTTCAAAAAAAAAATCATGGCCGACAAATTGAGAGAACGGTTATACCTTGCTATGTTTTTATCATGGCAACAAGCCATTCTCAAAATATTGAAAGAAAAGATACGTCAATTATTGTGAACGGCTCACGGTTGCAATTTTGAGCGCTGCCATCTGGTAATTGTGTATACTTAAAGGCCTGTATGCAGCTCTCAAGAAAAGCAAAAACTCCATATAAAATGACGTACAAGAAATGGCTAAAGGCCTGTATGCAGCTCTCAAGAAAAGCAAGAACTCCATATAAAATGACGTACAAGAAATGGCAAAGAAATTTTCTTGAGTCAAATTTCCTTAAAGGCCTGTATGCAGTTCTCAAGAAAAGCTAAAATTCTATACAAAATGACGTACAAGAAATGGCTAAGAAATTTTCTTAAGTCAAATTTCCTTCAGGCAGTACGCAGTTTTTAAGAAATTTGCTACGCTTTTACTACGGTTTTCTAAAGTTTTTTGTGAAAAGAGAGCACAAGGCCACCCAGGTTTGCAACAGAAATATATGCCCGTTCCATTATTTCTTGAGGAAAGAGTGAGGCAACAGGCTGTGAAGTATAGAAAATGTCAAAATTCCTTGTACACACACACGAAATAATGGCAAATTTTTCTAGACGGATTTCTTGGGAGCTGCATACCAGCCTTAAGGCAGTACGCAGTTCTTAAGATATTTACTACTCTTTCTACTACGGTTTTCTAAAGTTTTTTGTGAAAAAAGAGCACAAGGCAACCCAGGTTTGCAACAGAAATATATGCCCGTTCCATTATTTCTTGAGGAAAGAGTGAGGCAACAGGCTATGAAGCAGAAGCACATGTATATATTGGATATGAATAGTTGCGATCCCGTACGAGTCCGGACTAGTCATCAATAGTCAGAATCAGTCAGATTTTACTGGAAATCGATCCCGTACTCGGTTCTCTGACTATTGAGAGGACAAAAAAGAGAGTAAATACGGTTTTCTCNTGTTTGGCAACCAAATTATAAACAAAAGAAAAGTGCACTCTGCTAATTCATGTTGAAAAGTATTTAATTACTTGTTTAAGTGGATTCTAATGAGTTTGAAAGTATTTTTGGTTATTTGCATATGTGAGCTGAGTGTGTTTACAAACAAAATAAGAAAAAATTTACAATCAAAATTTGGAGGTTATGTTGAAGTTGACAGAAGTTACCATTTTTTACTAGTAAGCGATCCCGTACTTTTCAATGTTACTCTCTCGCTCTGAGCGAATTTTTATTTTTGGCAGTATTACTAGTCCGAGTCCGAGGAATACGGGATTGCACCTAATAGTAAACTTTTTCGCAGTTATTCACCAATTTGTCCCCGAGGAGTACTTTTGAGTTGCGTGCAGCGTTTTCATTTGCGCGCACGGCAACACTTACTGTGGGGAATTTCGCCTCATGACTAGAAAAAGTTCTTTTCGAGGATAACATATATATCCAGGCGAATTTATAGCCCTGCATGCAGCTCTTAAGAAAACGGTCAAGAAAAAATTGCCATTATTTCGCGTGTGTCCAAAGCATTTTGACATTTTTGATACCTCATAGCCTGTTGCCTCACTCTTTCCTCAAGAAGTAATGGAACGGGCATATATTTCTGTTGCAAACCTGGGTTGCCTTATGCTCTTTTTTCACAAAAAACTTTAGAAAACCGTAGTAGAAAGCGTAGTAAAATTCTTAAGAACTGCGTACTGCCTTAAGGAAATCGGACTCAAGAAAATTTCTTAGCCATTTCTTGTACGTCATTTTTAAAATGCACGGGGCGAATCGTAACAAATCGCGGCGAATTCGTAAGGATCTATTGATTTTAGATACTTCCGTTTTACATTGCGTTCAAGTGCATTATAATTGTTTGAATTCATTGCCCATACAATAGATAATTAAGTGACAGTTCACTCCGTTCCGTTACTTCCATTATAATCCAGGCAATAAATTCCCCTTGATATATATCCCTACAAGACGCGATTGACAGAAACTCTAACACACTCACAACGAAAACTAAACTAAACTAAACGACGAGCTACAAACCACAGCTGTCAAATTATTTTAACACGTACTCTTATGTAGATAATGGCCCGTAGTCATAGTCAAAATAAAGTCGACTTTAAAGTTAGTTGCAGCTTTTTTGACAGATATCCCATTGAAAATTATGTCAAAAAGCTGCAACCGACTGAAAAGCTGAAGTCGACTTTATTTTGACTATGACTACGGGCCAATTATTTTGGCGACGACCGGGCTACGCGACGGCTGTGGTTGTGGCCAGATTAGATCTATTTCTATTTTTCTGGCGACAGATAAGGTTCTTCCTCTTCTTTTATGTCAAACTCATACAAATTCATGATGTCGCTGCCGCGTTCAAAGAAATCATGTCGCCATCGACAAAGCGTTTAGATAATGAAGATAACAAATTGGAAGCTGTGGTCTGTAGCTCGTCGTTTTCAATGTGTTCAGAACTTAACACAGTTCGGCGCACGGTGGAGAGAATACAGAAGGTGGCGCGATGGCGACACTGCTAATTGAGAATTGACAGAATCAGCTGTTTTGCCGATGTCACAGTCGAGCTGACAGCAGTAGAAATGTGCTGAGTTAAAACTTTTAAGTATTGATCGATATTCGGTACCGATTAAAAAATATCCAATGGTCTCGATACTTGCTACCGAAACATTTAGGTTTGGAATAAAATCGCACATAGGCTAAAATTATGGAAAAAACCATGAACCAATTACAACAGATCTGACCGGTTGAGAAGCAGCCATTTGTAATAGCAATTGAAAAAAAAGTGTGTGACGTTCGTAATTTTGAAGTTTGCTATTTCTGTTTTGCTTCTTTCTTTATGTGTATTTTGTCGGTGGTTTATTCCAGTGATTTTCAATAAATTTTTTGTGCAAATGTAATTAAAACAAGTAAGAAAGTCTAAGTTCGGGTGGAGCCGAACATTAAATACCCGGCACAAGTATTAAACATATGTTTTTTCACCTTTCCGAAAGCTACCGCTAGATGGTAAGCCGGGGTGTATCAATTTTGAGTAAATTAGCGTCCTTAAATTATATGAAAAGCGGCCGTAATTTTAGTCCGATTTCAATAAATTTCAACATTTTGCTTTTATGTGGCAAGCACAATAAATATACAGAGTTTGGTACAAATTGGTAGAACGGTTACCGATATACATATATGTGATCATAAGTGGGCGGTGCCACGCCCATTTTCCAAAAATTTATAATATTCTTATTTTTCGTTTTTAGTTACTAAAATATCGCAGTTTTCGTATTTCCGAACATTACCATTATATAGGATGTGGGCGTGGTTATTGTCCGATTTTTTAAATTTTCGGCCATTTAGTATGCAAGATATACACATGTAACCACAAGTGGGCGTGGCTACGCCCATTTTCCAAAAATTTATAATATTCTTATTTTTCGTTTTTAGTTACTAAAATATCGCAGTTTTCGTATTTCCGAACATTACCATTATATAGGATGTGGGCGTGGTTATTGTCCGATTTTTTAAATTTTCGGCCATTTAGTATGCAAGATATACACATGTAACCATAAGTGGGCGTGGATAATATTCTTATTTTTCGTCTGATAATTATTGTAAATATAAATTTTGAATGAATTATCTTCAGTAGTTACTAAAATATCGCAGTTTTCGTATTTCTGGAAATTACCGTTATATGGGAAGTGGGCGTGGTTACAGTCCGATTTCGCCCATTTTCAATACCAACCTACCTTGGATTAACGGAAACCTACATACCAAATTTCGTTGAGATATCTCAATTTTTGCTCGATCTCGATTCGTTTTGGCTGTTACAAACAACCGTTATGTGAACAAAATTAATATACCCTTGTGCACAAGTGCGCTCGGGTATAATGAAGTGCGCGGTGATTTGATGCAAAAACACGACAAAACTAATAAATCGGTTAGCACAGACATGTGCTACAATATTGCTTGCATTTTTCCTTTATGCTTCGCCTTCATATTCTTTGTTTATTTTTCACAGAAAATAACATGGCGCCGAAATTACAAGCGTCAGCCAGAAAATTACTTTTTTCTTTTGATGTATTGTGGAACGATTTTCCGTCATCCCTTGTCAAATTTGGTTTGAAGACAAACGAAAAATGACACTGAAGATGGCACAACGCCGAAACCGGTTTGTCTCCAAACCAAATTTGACAAGGGATGTCGGAAAATCGTTCCACAATACATCATACTCCTACCCTGTCGGAAACACAAACAACCAAAAAGAAGTTTTTTCTTTTGCTTCATCTTGTCAGATCTTGTGTAGTTGGATTATGGGAAAAACCAGGGACCGATTTTTTTCTATTCATTGACTGAACCATTAACTGAACCGAAATTTTCCACAAATGTTTGATCCGAACCGAAAACCGAACCACTTTATATAAAGGTTTAAACCGAAAAGCAAACCCAATTTCTATACAGGTTTAAAGGTTCGTTTCAATCAATTTTCAATAGATACATGCACCCACTTTTTTTCTTTTTGTTTACCATTTGACAATATCAAATGTAAAGGCAACCCATCTCATTGGACAGACACTTGCCTCTTAACCTTGCGCGTTGGTGCACTTGACACTTGACACTTATAAACTTGCGCGTTATTTTGTTGTTTTTCGAACCGTTGAACCGAACCGAAACCCCGGTTCAAAGACCAAAAAACCATTTTGACGAACCAATCCAAAAGTGCAAAAACGGTTCGAACCGCTGAATCGAACCGGCGAAATATTTCATCCGGTTCACGTC
This sequence comes from Rhagoletis zephyria, assembly GCF_001687245.7. NCBI lineage: Eukaryota > Metazoa > Arthropoda > Insecta > Diptera > Tephritidae > Rhagoletis > Rhagoletis zephyria. The sequence continues at coordinate 501 of NW_016181606.1, read as the reverse complement.
CCTGGAAAAAGCGGTTCAGGGGAGACTCGCCTATCAAAACCCGATTGAAGGAGCCAATAGAGCTTTTAATACTGATTTTAATGAAAGATGTCGGTTCGAGGCTATAATACAGAGAAACTCTTACCTGTTTGAAGCATTTTTGTTCCAGCTGAATCGGACGATATCATTTTTGTAGGCCGGGGGGGCAGATTCTGTAACCAGTTAGCGACAATTTTCGAATCGGTATCGGTTTTGTTGACGCATGATATGAAATATTTTTATGTCAACAAGTGCGACATCGATTCGAAACTTGTCGCAAACTGGTTACGGAATTTCCCCCCTGAAAGGCTAATATTTCTCTGTTGCGATAAGTTCAAGTGTTTTAGCCGATATCATATAAATTAGTAATGAAAGTTTTTTTTCAAAACTTGACATGTATATATGGCGAAGGTTTAATGTAAAGAATCGGTATAGGATACCGAAAAGAAAGTATTGGGTACTGAAATCTTTTTTAAGTATTGG
>NW_016181605.1:1705-6215 GCF_001687245.7 Rhagoletis zephyria | reverse complement strand
AACTTAATTACAGCTGTTGCTGTTGCTATTGCCATTTCTGTTATCGCTGTTGCTCCGCTAAAACTTTGCTTTGCGGCCAGTGAGCGAGAACCACACGTAACAGCCGCCTGGATTTTTTTGTTTGTTTCTTTTTTTTGTCCCCTCTGTAGCTCTGTACTTGAATGTTGTTGTGTGTGCTTGTCAAGGGTGGGGTGTTGTTACGCTGTTGCCAAGACAATCACCACCGCCACCGCCAACTCCAAATACAATACCAACACCACCACCACCAGCTGCTCGCAATTACTAATGTGCCGAAAGTGTTTTGTTTGCAGCGTTTTTCAGCGCTTTCGGTTTTGTTTGTAATGTTTTGTTGGCAGCCGCCGCACCTAATCGCTGCTTTTGTTGTTCTGCAGGAACTGAAAGTTGGCGTTGTGGTAATTTAATTTATGCTAATTTTAAATATTGTTTTTTTCTTGTTCTTTTTTTATTTGCTTTATTTAAAATTGAATTGTATTACTGTTGTAAGGTTGTTGCCGTTGCGGTTGTTCTTAATTTAATTGTATTAAACTAAAGTCAGCTGGCTTAAGCAGTGTTGCTGTGCACTAGCAAGGTAACTAAGAAATATATAAATATGTAAGTACGAGTATTGTATATGCATTAATGCTTTAGTGATTTCCTTCAGATTTCTCTGCTTGTTTTAAGTGTAGATTTTGAAATTTTGAATGGTATTTGGCAGCTGTTAATGCGCTGAAGTGAAGGCGTGTTAAACGCTGTGATTTTGCAAGAATGATAAATTTGCGAGGCCAATCTAGATGTTTTCGTGCGCTCCAAGTATCTTTATTTTAGGAGAAGTATTTATATTTTGATGTTTATGAAGTTATTGCATGCAATCGAGAAGTTCGACGAGTTTATTTTCCTTACAAACAATTTTTAGATCCTTTAGTTAACATACGTTTTTTGTGCCAAATTTTTTTATGTAGTGCATATCCATTTGTCCCAAATGCTACATATATTCTGGATGTGCACTGGGCAGTTCGAAAAAAAGTTTAAAATGTTATGCTCTCACCCTTAGTATTTTACTAAACGGAAAAAAAGAATACCCGTATTTTTCGTCGCAATAGTATAGAGCTATTGAAAATCAAAATTGTAGATCGGAAAACTCTGTTTCTCTTCAGCAGACTTCCCATAATAATACCCAATTGCTTACTTTACCATTTTTTAATACTAAGGATTTTGTAGGCCCTCCCCCCCCATATAATTTTTTGTGGTTTTTGGGGTATTGTAAATTGTCAAATTAAAGTCCGGAATAGCTCTGTTTCAAAAGGGGAAAATCTGGTTTGTTTTGTTGCACATTAAGTGTGGGTTTAATAAAATTTTACGGTATAAATTTAACTCAAAGTCAGCATAACTATTTTTTTAAGATTTTTCTCAAACATTTTGGTTCACGGGGTCTGTGGTTATCATTACTTAAATTTTCTAAATGCAGGAAAAAGATCTAACCCTCCGCTTTCAACATCGCCATTTTTAATTTTTTTTTGATCATAACTTTAGTTTTTGAGGGTGTATTTGAAATTCTGCTAATGCAAAAGTTATATTTGAGACCCGTTCTACCACTTTTACTACATGAGATAAGAACATGCAACAATTTTTTTTTTGTAGCACCGTGTTATTCTTGAGCAATTTACATCCCTACTGCGTTACTATAATTTCAATAAATTTTGCAGGGAAGCTGAAAAGAAGGTCTTGAACTCTGGCAATACAATGAACAAAGAGTAGAGAATTGAGCTCGCAAGACGTATGGCTTCAAAAAATTAAAAAGTATAATTTAATATTTCTGTAGTATTTTTTATACATATTAAAGTTTCTGCAACGATGATTTTTAAAATTTTTGCCTATACATATATTTATTTATCGACGATTGCGCTAAGGTGAAACATGGATTTATTTCTAAAAAATTAAGTAGATTCAAAGCACTTTATAATGTGAAATTTTTATAAAAATTTTCGACTTATAAAGCGGCCGCTGCTGTTGAGTGGTTAGGAGTACGTACTGGCAACTAGTGCCTTGTAAGTTTTTTATCTATTATGATTGAGCACAGGACCCCAAGGATACCAAGTCATCAGGCACCACCATTAAAATTTTGTTATTTAGAATTGCAGGAGATCTTTTTTGATGTAGTTTGAGAAAAATTTGTAATTTTCCGTTATAGCAACGGCAAAAAGTGGTAATGAAGAGCAATCGTGATATTTGTGAAGAAAAATCCTACTGACTATTTGCTCAACAAAAAATCATATATTAATGACTCTGAATGAAGAAAATTTTAATAGACCTAAAAGTTTAAATTTGTACAGGATTTGCTCCAATCATGAAATGGAATTAAAAACAGTATAAAATAAAAGGCAGATAAAAATACGTCTACATGCAGTGCCTTATAAAATTCTTTTCGAATGATTATAATCAGGTATTATCATCACCATTTCTAAGCAAAAATACTACAAGTAACAATTTATAGAAAAAGCGAAGCAAAACGAGTATTTTTTGTCATATTTTTTATGGGGACATTTCACTGTTTGGCTCAGGGATGGAAGAGGCAGGTAAGCTTTATGCAAGCTGCTGAAATTCATACACTTTACAACTTTACAAAAATGTGATTTTCGATAAATCTAATGGCAAAATTTTTACCAACCCAGACCCGGAAGAGAGTTGTATTTTTCATGTCGACATAGAACTAAGAAAAATATAACTATATGAAAAATTAACCTCTTTGTTTGTTTCCAGCAAATATTGAGATGACCTCATTATTCAGTCGAGTATGTGCGTATTTACTATTTATCATCGCCTTGATAACTGCCAGAATCAACTGAACTTCAGCGTGATTCTTTAGCTAGTGAAGACTTACCGAGGTACCTTCAGTGTAGAATACAAAGTATTTGAATCTAACGAATTGAAAACCCTTTACTGTGAAGAATTTTGTACAAAGAATTTTCACATTCTTAACATTTTTTTATACGCAAGTTCGTGCCTTAAGTCTTTTGTTTGTGTTTGGACAACTCACTTACCGGACAAAGTATAACAACAAAAGATTTTCATTAACTCAATGAAGAATAGAAAAACGCCAAAGTCACCTAATACTTACTACTATGACCTTCTGCTAAGGTTAATGCGCTCGACACCGTCGGGCAATTGCAAATTAGCGCGAGCTTACGAAACCTCACCAGCTTAACACTCAAATTAATGCCTTAATTGAACAATTTAATTTATTGCGTTTCGTTTTTATTTATATGCTACTGTCAATGTAGGTACATAGCCACCAGCTACTTTATATATATTCTGGACAAATATATGTATGTATAAATATGAACATATTATATGTATGCGAGCATACTTATGACGCACAATAGCCACATACTGCGTTGGAAATGCAGCGCCGCCTATCACCAAAGTCATCTGTTGCTGGTACTTGCACGTTCATATTACTCTCAGCAGCGCTGTGGGCTGAACATTGAACACTGAGCGCTCAATTGCCATCGATGCTTGTTGAAGTTGAAATCCGAATGCTTTTGACAAGGTTAAATGGCTTAACGCACTCTGCTGCGTCTATTTGCGACTTTGTGTTGTTCTTTTCACACTGGCCTGGGGTATTGTGCAAATAATTGTTAACATGGCTGTGGCCGCGGCTGCTGCTCTTGTTGGATTGGTGCTGTTAGCGTTTGCTGTCCACATTTACGGCTGTCTGTTCGCATTCAACGAGAAGTGTACGGGCGTCGTTTTGACGCAGTTGAGCTCGTTGGTCGCCTAGTTAATTGTCAGCAGCGGCTCTCGCTGTTGATTGCTTGCTAACACTTTTGCCGCTTTTGCATTGATTGGTAGTAGGTTTGTAAGTACATATTTGCAAGCCCGCTGTTCTCGGTCAATGAATTAGCTGTAGTGTGCGATACACTTAGCTTTTGGCATTGCTGCGAAGCTCGAACCAGCATCAGCGTAAGCACTCACATACATACACACATTTTATTTGATATTAATTTTGCTTTCATTGCTTCAATTAAACAACTTTATAGGTAAACAAGACAGTCTAATAGAGTTATTATGTTCATAAAACTCATATCAACTTCCTTGGCGATTTCCTCTAATTTGGTAAAGTGCCTATTTTAAAGATTTTATTGGCTGTTCAGCGCTTTCGGTGGCCACCGCGTACCGCAGCTAATTCACTTTTTGCATGTCACTAATCGCATTTTCCGCAGACCAAATCGCATCGAGCGTAAACTGTCTCAACCGAAGTGGTAGCTTTTGTGTTCGCTGGTGGCCTTCATTGTGTGACGGTGCTACTTTGATTGGCTTAAGTAGAACAAATATTTAATTAGAGGAGGTTTATATTTTAATTAAAAGAGAATATTTGTATAACATGTAGCGGAAACTTTTCCAATCTGTAACATAATTATACGCGATTCGATGATAAAATTTTGAATGTCTGAACCAATGATGCTCAAAATTGAGTTGAGTTGAGTTGAGTTGAGTTGAGTTGAGTTGAGTT
>NW_016181605.1:0-899 GCF_001687245.7 Rhagoletis zephyria | reverse complement strand
TGAGTTGAGTTGAGTTGAGTTGAGTTGAGTTGAGTTCTTTTTTTTACTTGAGTATTTTGTTCCCAAACTGGTACCTTAAATACAAAAGTTATTAAGTGTGCCCATCACTGATATGAATATTAAATATTGATAGTCTATATCACGTATTTCGTTGAAAAATGATATGTAGCTATGAGAATAGTAAATAATGAAATCTATCAACTCAGCAAAATTTTATAATTCCAGCATAATTTTCGAAAAAATCCGGGCCGTTTGAAAATCCGTAGTCCAATAAAGTTCAACATTTTCTCCAAAACTAATTGCAGTAGTATTCTTGCATGTTGGAATGCATTCTTACATATTAATATTTTCCATGCAAATGCAGCTTTTATATCAAACTTACACACATATTTATCGCTTGACGTCATTGTTGTCAAAGTTGTCTACTATTTATTACCGTAAAGAGCAGACCCAAGTTCAACATAAGGATGTGTCTTTCCATTTGTATTTTTGTAAATTGCAAATTTTGAAAAACGTCGTTATATTATTAAACGTGCTATATGTGCATATATAGTACTAATTTGTTGGTAGAGCCATATTAGCCATGCAACCCAGGTCCGCTAATGTTCGTTTCGCATCTGTATGACTCCCTCCAAGCGCCCTCCATGCGTATCCGCATGCGTGAAATCCGTTTCAACGCCAATAACTACAAGTAAGTAATATACTCATAGTTATCGAGTCACACCGACACGACACACCTGCGCGTGCCAAAACACTTTGTGCTATGCCACAGCAAGTGCTATACTATTCATACGTAAACATACCATTTGTTAAACAATAATTAATTTACTTTGCCATTTTGTTATGCGCATATGTATGTATGCATGTGTGTATTTCGCACCATTTACAGTGAAATGCGA
>NW_016181604.1:0-6215 GCF_001687245.7 Rhagoletis zephyria | reverse complement strand
CCCAACATCTAAAAATAAAAACCAAAAAGGGTTTTTTTCTAATAGCGGTAGCCCCTCGGCAGACAATGGCAAACCTCCGAGTGGTATTTCTGCCATGAAAAACAGCTTCTCATAAAAATACAATCGCGGCGTAAAACTGTGGGTTCCTCCCCTTTGTGTGACAACATCGCAGCCGCATGTATCGGCCCTAGCCGCTTTATATTGCAGAAGCCATGTTTTTTCTCAAGATGATTTCGAATTGACTATGTAATCCCGGATCTGTCGTTTGGGACGAACGTCGTAGCCACAATGGAGGTCGAAGACTGGAAGAAGAGCATGACGACTTCTGGCTCGGTGAGAATGTGTACACAGACGGGTCGAAAATGCAGAAAGGCGTTGGAGCGGCAGTCGTCTGCGAATAGCTCGGTCTCAAAAAATCCCATGAGCTGCTGAACTACTGCAGCATTTTCCAGGCGAAAATATTGGCGATAAGAAGAGCGGCGGAGCTGCTGAGCAGCAACCTAGTAAATAAACAGATAAATCTCTACGTCCTCAAGAAGTGTGGCGCAGTGCAAGACAACTCGGATTTGCTGCACACCAGTACTGATGTACAGATATCTATACTCGATTCCGTGGCATACCGGTGTCTCGGGCAACGGGGAGGCCGACAGGCTTGCTAATGAAGGCGCTCTGTCAGAAACTATGTTGACATAGAAAGTGCTAATTTTGCTGCAATCGATTAAACGGGAGCTCGATCACTCCATGATCCGAAAGGCGCAGATTATGTGGACTGAAACACAGGGTCTAGGATTATGTGCAGAGCTTATGACATAAGTTTCTCCTATCCCGCCAGGAGAGAGGACGCTAGGCAACTGGCGGGTATGTAAACTGGCTCTGCCCATTGAAGAGATCTGTAGAAACGAAATAGGTGACATTGAATCATATCCTCTGCCAGTGTCCTGCACTTAGCCGATTGCGGCTTTATCCCTAATCTGAAAGCCGCTGCTTGACTGCCCTCGGTAAACAATTGGTCAGAAAGGCTTTTGCTTCGCTGAGCTCACACAAGAGCTATCTATGTAAAAGTAGCCCTCAGGAAGTCAAAAGTATCCTTACCCCTCATTTCTAGACTAGACCGAATCGATGTTAACCTTCTGGCCAACTTAATCTCCACACAGTTTCCTGCAAATATCTGGTACCCATATAAGATCAGATGCAACAGAAAGTGAGGTTAGGTAATAGCCCTGATTACCGCTTGGCTAACAGACTATGTAGTGATTTACCTCCCTTATTGACATCAAAGTTCCTGCGCCTGGAACATACTGATCTGAAAGCTTAAACTTGAGATTCATGGAGGATTCCCTATAAGACGCTCCCCAACTAACACTTCCGTCAAGCTTCGACCCATGAGTCTTCAATTATAACGGACATTATGGAGTCCTTTGTTAGGCTAAAGATAATTTAGGATAAGTCTGGGATGACTTTATCAGTATTTGTATGTCAAGCCGTTTTGGTAAGAAAGATGACAGGCTTACAGGCCTAAAGTCCATGACGCCTTCGAGAGTTTTCTAGCTGATTGACTGCGATCCGCCCACACGCTAGCAAGAGTTAAACTTCTGAATCTATGTCCTGTAGACCTTATTGCGGAGAATTCAGCGGAGAAATCGGCATTGAGATGAAGGGTAACAGAAAATGTAGCACAATGATAATTTGAACATACTAATTTAAACCTGACTATGTTACTCCACAGACCAGTTCTAAAAACGGTTCACAGGTCATAATAGAGCAAGATGGGTGCAAGAAAAAACTCTGATCAATAAATGCCGAAAATTTTATATCGGACCATTTGCAATCAGGGACCAAATATAACTGTTACCTCGATTTCGCAAATTGAAAACGTTGCCCAAATTATGAAATTTAACGAAAACGATGTTTCATAACAGTTATTAAAGGAGAAATATTTTTTTCGTTTCCCATAATAGTTATTTCGTAATGTTTATTTTTTACGTTGCTTGATAACAGTTATTGCCCGACGTTTATTTTTTACGTTGCTTGATAACATTTATTACCCGATTTTATTTTTACGTTGCCAGATAAGAGTTATTTCACTCTCACACTTTTATTTCATCATCTTTGTCATGTTCTCCGTCTCCATCTTCATCAATACCCTAATCTTACAACGTTCACGAGACAACGAAAAAAAATAAACGTCGTAAAATAACTCTTATCAACCAACGTAAAAAATAAACGTTGGGAAATAACTCCTATCGGAATCGGAAAAAATATTTCTCCGGCACAACAGTTATCAGGAAACGTAAAAAATAAACGTTGGATTATAAGACTTATCGACGAAATAAAAAATATTTCTTATCTAATAACTGTTATGGAGCAACATTTTTGCGATAAAACTTATAACTGTTATGTCCCTGTTTTAAATGAATGAGTAGGATCTTTTATATTTGGTACAAAGCTTCAGCTTGAAAAGCTATTTAATCTCTCGGAATACTACAACATTTTCCAGGCCGAGATCTAGGCAGGCACTAAAGCGGCTGAGTCAGCAGCGGCTTCAATTCCTCATGAAAGCATTAACGGCTATAATGGCTTACTTGCTCAGCACCGAAGGAAATACTCGTAGCAGACAAAACAAAATTTTTAAGATCGATTAAAAAATGTTTAAGATTAGGCATCCATCTTCTTGATAACACTAAGCGCTAACTAATGGTCCCAATCGGAGGCTTGACCAGTCAAGCAAACCTTACCTAACCCAGCGTTTCCGCAGGCTAGACACCGAACCGAAGATTTACAGAATATCAATCATTGGGTATAAAAAAATTGTGCTCCACCCAAATTAGGCTCCTTTATTTTTTATTTTTTGTATTTCTATAGTTGGATAAGCACTCGGACGGCCTATTCCCGACACACCACCGCTCCTTTGAATGTAGGAAATTACGTGCAGCCAGCGGGTGTACTGCACGTCGCCCATTGCATTGCACTTGCTGTTAAAACTATTACTGCCGCTGCAACGCCAACTTGCAATTCATTAATTATTAAGGTGCGGCATGGAAATTGAACGCATCAGTTTTAAAGAAATAACACGGTGATGCGTTAATGAATTGGGCGTTAAATAGTTGTTTGACGCTTTTGTACTAAGCCTGAGTTATGTGGCAATGATTGTAGGCTATGCGAGAGTTAATGCATTTGTGGTGCGTCTGCAGGTGGCTGAGTGAACGAGGGAATGATGCTTGGTTGAATTGTGCCACTTTTCTCTTTGTTGTGATTGCGGAAGTACTCAATGATTTAAAAATTGTGAACCAAATGCAATAAAAAATTAGATTTAAAAATTTTTTTTTCTCCTAATACCCGGCTCAAGCAATTTTCGACATGTTTATCATTTAGTTGAATTAAGATAACTTACTTAATTAATATATATGTATGCAAATATATGTCAACTAATGCAAACTAGAGCAACCACAAACTAATCACAGTCGCGCACCACAAGCAACCAGGAAACAACGCCAAAAATCATTGATATGCATGTGAGGTTATGTCAACCAGGCTGGCTAGCTAATCTATAAACAGTAGCGAATGGCGTGAAATAAAATGTTCGCAAAGACAAAAAAAAAAGCTCCCAAAAATTAAGCTTAGTTATTTGTACAGGCTAGACTGCATATAAAAACAGCAAACATAATGAAAACAAGAGCAACAACAGTGACCGAAAATCAAACTGCAGCCTCAGTAAGACAACTGCGAAAGTTCGGTGACAATTTCCAAAAACACCCGCTGATTATATTTACTATGTATACTTGCAGACAACGCGCTATCCACCTAAAACACCAGCAGTCAACCACGGAGCATGTTGCACGCACAAGTTATAGTTGTTGTTGCTATTATTGTCAACTGCTGTTGCGATAATTAGTCGAATGTGGATATATGTATGTATGTATGTACATACATAACGGCGCAACAAGACGCATGCGTATGTGCAACATGCTAAATAAACCAACATGTGGCAAGTTGTTGCAGGCTTTGCGTGCCACGCTGGAGCAGTGATTTTTTTTTTCTAACAATTTTATGTATGCAAACATAATTTTTCTCCCCTTTTTTGTTTATTTTTTTTGGTTTTACTAATTTGACCGTATTAGTTCGCTAATAAATTTACATTGTCAACGATATGTTGCATAAAAGCGCATGCGCATGCGCTAAGCAACGTTTACTGTACGCGGCACTAATTTAACTGGCAGCCGACAGTGTTGGAGCGTTGTTGGAGTCAAATGCTTGTGGCGATTTGATTAATTTATTTTTAATATTGTTTGGAGTGCGTTTCTTTGTACAGTTTTTGGAAGACCTTTCGAAGAGTTGAACTATGGAGCTGAACTCAGGAGTAATCTTTTTAAAATGTCTGCAAGGAAATCTGCGTAGTTTCCACTGTAAATAAATTCCAATATGATCCTTTTTCGCATGTTGAGGTCTACATCAATCGCGGTTATCCTGGAAGATGTCTCGGGGCTCAAAATTCAATCGAATAAAATCAAAACTAATGTACAATGTTTAACCTGAATATGCTCTTATTATTATCACGTATTTATTCTACGTTTTAGTTTGGCGGCTATGACTTCGACTTTTTTCGCAAATATTCCCGGCATTCTTTCAGTGTCAATTTTAATATGCGTGTTCATCTAAACGCGTAAATGTCTCGTAACCCCGTAAACCTCGTAAATAAATCGGGTTTCCATACAAAGTTAATTAAGTTTACGAAGTTTACGTATTTACGTGGTTGCGAGGCCTTCACACGTTTAGATGAATTGCCCTAGTAGCTAAGTGTATGTGTGAAAGTGCTACACCTGTTAGCCTAGTACTAAACATCTATGGTTTTAACCGGCCAAGAGTTGAAGAATTTCTTCCCGAAGTAGCGTTATTGCGAATAGCTTCAACTTGGCCAGATTGTAGAAAAGTGGGCTCCAAATCAAAGCAAATTTTTAAATTTATTTTTTATTTTTTTAACCTGGTCTTATGTACACATATCACCTAAATACGTAAAAATAAATGTGATTTTTTTTTGCTTTAATGTGTGTTTAATAAAACTAGCAGTGAATTGTATAATTTTTGCGTCTAACAAAAGTGTACTGAAATGTACATACTGGTTTCATAGCGCTGAAAAAGCCAAAAGTACTAAATCATGGGAAAAAAATCGGGCAACCCTACGTCGGATAGAATTTTGCTAGATAAGCGTTTTGTAGTCCTACACTGAGGGAAATAATGCATAGTAAAAATGAATATTTTATATTTGATTATCGTTTAAAAATGTTCGTATTTAAAAATAATATTTTCATACAAAATTTATTACGCGCGTATTTGACTGTTCACATCTGAGTATATATNCCCCTCAGTGTAAGTAATGGCGTATTTGAATCTGCTTAGACAGTCTTTATATCCATTTTATTGGTTTGTAATATCACCATGGGTTAATGTAGTCCTGCATTCCTTACGAAGGTTTGAGATCTCCTGCGAACACATTGCTCATTTGGTCGTTCTTTTTATTAGTTTTGTTTAAGGGGTAGCTTGCATGTCGAAAAACGTGATTTACTTCTTGTACGGCTGATTCAAATAAATGTTTGTTTTATGACGATAGCACGTCTATGCGTTGTGATCGGAGAATGAGATTTCGCCGGCTACAGAAGCAGATATGTACTAATAATTTACTTATCGAACAAATAAGAAAGACCTAGGTTTACTTTTGTCTATTGCAAGCCTGATCTTTGTATATCCAAGGTTGTTTGGCGAGTAGGGAATGTATGCTTCGCACCATCGATGTTTGCAATCTGGTCTGTCCTTGTCTTATAGTGCGTGTTAAACCTCGTCATCATCCATAAATTAGCATCCTCTGACCTGATTTTCATTGTGATTCGTTTAAAGAGCTCTTACGGCTTGGAATCTATAATTCGTCTTGCGTCAGGGTTCCTATCGGGCGGTGTCTAAGGTCAAGAATTCTGTTAGTGCAGAGTGCAGAGTCTGCTAGAAGAACCTTATAACATTGCATGCCGTTCTGTTACACTTCTGGTCAGATACAGAGCTAAATAGGAACAATACTGCATGGCATATTATTATTATTTCTTAGTCCTTAATTTATCTGAACAACTCTCTTTTGGAATTTATTTATGTATATCTTCTTTAAATATTTGTTGCCTATCTGTGCCAATTGAGTTGTTGGCAATTCCTTGCATTTTTGTTTGCTAGTCGAG
>NW_016181602.1:0-6217 GCF_001687245.7 Rhagoletis zephyria | reverse complement strand
GCATACGTGTTTCGTGTTCACTCCCAAAATGGTAACAGCTGTGCTGTTTTGTGACCGCAACTCGCTGTATATCATTGTTCGGGGTTGGTTTGGTTTTTACATGTCACGGCAAAAAAAAGAGAAATGTTTTTAATTTAATTAAAATAAATGTGCATAATTAAGTTCTAGCCAAACCGCTTCGGATTTACCACATATGTATGTATTTATGCAGTTAGATACATAAACATTAAAGCGATATACTTCAGTTTAATTGAAAATGGATAAAATTTAAAATTAGCAATTCAAGCTAAACTGGTATATCCTACTAATATTCAAAGTGTGAAAGCTGGTGAGTGAGTGAGTGAGTTAGTGTGTCTGTATGTTTGTTGCTCTTTCGTGGTAAAATGGCTTCACGGATTTGGAAAAAATGTGGGTACAAAGATAGCTTAGGATCGATGTTAATATACAGGACAATTTTCTTGGAGAGGGTTGCCACCAGCTTAAAAAGTTAAATTCAAATTTAGTCCAAAGTGCCATGAAATTCTCCAGTATTGGTCCCAAACCAACGAGATTTAAAACAAATTCAGTTTAAAAACATTTTTTTAATAGGGCTGCCACCTGTTTATAAATATAAATGAAATTTTAATAATAGGTTAAAGGAAGTATTTTAATATGGGTAGCAAACGAAAGAAGTTTAAGGGTGTTTTGAAGAAAAGTGAAATTCTAAATTTTTAACAAGCTAACGTCAATCGAGATTCATATAGGAAAGTTTTGTTTCGCAGATATTTTTGAAGTGGGTTGCCACTTATCCAAAAGCCAAAGTCGATTTACATAACTATTAAGTTAGAAAAAAATACAATACGAACGTCAATAAAAAAAGAAATAAGATTTGTTTCGAAGATATTTTTAAAACAGGCTGTCACCCGTTTAAAAGACAAATTAAATTTAATCATTTAGTTAAAGGAAAAGCTTAATTTATTAATTTTTTTTTCAAGGAGTTGTCATTTGTTTAAACGCCTAATTAAATTAAATCAGTTAGAATAGTGAAATATTACAATACTGATGTCAAACGAAATCGGTTCAAGAAAGTATTTTGAATAGGGTTGCCATCTTTTTAAAAGTGAAATTCATTTTAATGAAATATTAAAATACATATTGATATCAAAGGACAGTTGTTTAAAAAAGCAGTTTTGAGCAGTGTACCGCCTATTTATTTTATTTTATTTTATTTATTTATTTAGTCTATGGTTTTATAATACAAATGCATATTGAATTTAGGCGAACATTTGCCAAATGTAACATCTTTCGTCTTTGCAGCAAATAGTGCAAGCCCTCCCCAATTTTCATAAATTTATTCTGTTTAAGCTAAATGGAATATAACAATGGGATATTGGTAAATATTAATCAAAAAGTGTTTGGGCATAAATACGCTTCATGAAGATAACTTTGATTTTTTTTTTTTGCTGAAGGTATCACGCGTTTTCTTCCATACATTTCTATGTTCGAAATTTTTTTTTGTATGAAAGAAAATAGTAACATCGCACAGTGTTTCGATTTAGAGACGGAAAAGCAAAAGTCATAAATAAAAAATTTCACATCATTTTACTCACCCCTCCTCTCTACAAACGGTACATTTCGAACAAATTCTGGAATCGTTGCGATATCGACCGATCAACTTACAAAGTTGCATTTGGCGATGAACCCATTAAAGCAAGTGTTTCGTTTTCAGCTGTAATCAATTCTTTAAGTGTCATGTATTATACGTGTGAAGGTATTTATCACTAACTTGGTATTTTTTCTTTTTTTATCCAAAAATTGACTTGGAAATGTAGATGCTAAAGATTTCTAGTAAATGAAGTGTGTGTACCAAACAAAAAAAAAAAAAAAATATATCAAAAATCAACGCGATACGAGCGTTAGTTATACATATGTACAGGAATCAAAAATCGGTGAAAAACTCGAGCGCAAATAACAACAACAACAGTAACAACTAAATAGTTCATATTTAATTTAAGTTGTACTATTCATACTATTAACGATTATTATTTTTATTTTAAAGCTGCTTTAATCATGGACGGCACTTGTTCGAGGTTTTTTACTTTCTCCATTGCTTAGTTTCAGTCATTTTCGAGTTATGTGTATTATTGAAAAAATGACGCTATCTAATAGTTTGATGAAAAAATAAACCAGGGAAAATCGTGCAATTTTTATATTTATTTTCCGCTCAACAATAACCGTTGAATTCGGATTTTCTTTGCAGAATTGAATTGTAATGCTTTCGCTCATTTTTAGTCGTTATAATGGCTATTATCACCGATTTAAATCTTTGTGAACTAAAAGATTATTTCCGAAAATAATGGTTACAAAATTATTATTGAAAAACTAAAAATCAGAAATAACGATAAAAAATTGATTAAAAAAAATTCAAAAAGGACGATTATTTTTATCGAAAAAATAAAAACATAAATGCAATTCCAACGGTTAAATTTTTATTTTTATTATTAAGATAATAACCATTACGGACAGTTTAACTTATTTCTAGAAAGGGATCAATAAACTGAGTTCAAAATATGTAACTCTATAGTCGATTCGACGAAGAAGCATTTTAGTGTACAAAAATTAAAGAGTACCATCCGTGGTTAAGAAGTGCCTGCTTGCCTATGTTTATATATAAAATATATGGATATTACTAAAATTGTAAAATATACTTTATGCCTTTTTTTCTTTTTTCTTTGCAGTGTAGAAAAATGTAAAGGCATATAATTTGCATGGATTCGAAAAAGTTTTATGTATAAAACGAAGTTCTAATTTAATTTTTAACGCTTGAGAAGCCATAAGTAGCAGAAAATATTTGAGAAAAAAACTAATGCAGCAAAACGTAGAGGCAACGAAATACCAAAAAAAAAAAAACAAATAAAAACCAAACAACTTAAACATTTTTTGTTTTAGCAAAATCGTTGGTGCGAATAACTCCATTAATTTAGAAGTTGTATAGAAAAAATAAATCGGAAATAAGAAGCACACAAACCTAGAAAAAGAATAGAAAAATTGCCAATAGTGCGTTCGATCAAGCGTTTGCAGTCTAGGAAGCAGCGAGAAGAGAGCTGCCGCATACGAAATTATTGAACAGCACGTTTGGGTACAGTGAGCACAGAAAACAAGGGGCTGGCAAAAACAAAAAACCGTGCAACGAGAAATGATTTTTGGCGCTGATTAGAGGATACACAAAAAAAAAACAACAAAAAGAAAAACAGCAAAGAAGTTCGGCGCATTAGCGTAATAAATAAAACAACAGGGGAGACAGTCACTCTGGCTGAGCAGTGAGCAACGCGTCAAAGGAAGAGAAGGCAATAAAGACGAAAGTAACGCGCGTTTTAGGTGAACAGCAAACAAGCAAGCGAATGCATACAAAGTAGCAATTTTGACTACTCCAAAACGTAGATAATGCAACATTAACTTGCCGCGTGTGAAAACTTAAGGCAAAAATTAAGGAAAACAAAAGTGCGAAATAAACAAAAAAAAAAAAACAAAAAACAAAAGCCATAAAAAAGTGTAAGCTAAACACAGTGCACGCGAAGCTTTCGTGAAAGTGCGTGAAGTTGTGCTTTAAGGTGTTAGCACATAAAAATTTATGGACCTTTAAATTTCGGCGTATATTTTTAGTAAGAAAATAAGAGCAGCAACAAAAACAAAAACAATAAGTACATACTAAAAATAAGAAAGAAACCAGAATGCCTCCATTCACCATTACCACCACGAGTACCAGTTTGTTAGCGCCATTATCGGCTTCTACAATGATGTGGCACGAAGAGGAACGGCAACGCCGCCGCAAACAGGAATCGATGCATTCCCAGCGGCTTTCACGTCCGCCCGCTTTGGTACGCTACTGGCCGTTGGCTATTTTTGTGTTACTCCAAGTGCTGTTGGCCAGCGATAATGTAGCTGCCATCGATTTAAGTCGACTCTACGGGCACATGGCAAAGGATATACAGAAACGAAGCGGTGAGTAGAAATTTTATATGTAATTTATTTAAACGCTAATAAATGGTTGTTTATGTACTATTGTACGAGTTCAGAATACTTATGGGCAAATAATGACAGATAAAGTGGTTGTATTTGTAGTAATATTTAGTAATAATGGGTAGTAATAAAGTATTTGAGATATTCAATGGGGAATACGGCAAAATCTAAACCAAAGATAAGCTTTTGTGTGGGTAAATATTTTTAGCTATTCATTTATTTAATGTCCGTCTAAAAGGCGGCAAAAGAAACAAAAGAAAGCCACGTAACGCGGATGGACATATGCATGTATGTATGTATATTAGGGTGGTCCAAAAATGCATATGGAAAAAGTAAAGTCGGAATCTGTATGCTCTCATCCACCAGGATTGTTCTATAGCGAAAAAATATACCCTTATTTTTTATTTTGAAATCAAAAAATATTTAGAGGTGGCTCAAAGCTCCCAAAGTTTTCCATGTATTTTATAAGGGCAAAAAACAACTTTTCGCAGAAATGGTATAGAATAGTTAAAAATCGATATTTTTTGACAAAAAAACTCTGTTTATCTGCAGGAGATTCCCAATAATAATACCCAATTATCTTTTTAACCATTTTTTCATAGTAACTATGTTTTATAGGTCCGCCAAAACCCCTAGAAAATGCCAGAAAATGCTATGGGGCGACCAATAAAAATTCGTTAGTTTTAAAATATTGATAAATAAACAATTGGATATTATTATTGAAAGTATCCTGAAGAGAACCAAAGTTTTCCGATATAGAAAGAATCAAGAATTCCATACCATTTCTACGAAAAATTTTATTTTTCCCATATAAAAATACATGGAAAACTTTGAGCGCTTTTAGCGACCTATAAATTATTTTTGATTTCAAAATAAAAAAATATGGGTATACTTTTTTTCAATATAGAACAATCATAGGGGGTGAGAGCATTACAATTCCGACTTTACTCTTTTTTCGGAGCACCCTAACGTACAAGTATGTAGCTTGAGAGCCAGCACAACAAGCGAAAGTACTTGCATTAATATTTATGTAATATTGTGTGCACGTATTACAAGCGTATGTTTATATTATTTTTATTATGCTTCTACTACTTGCGCTGCTTAGCATTTATATTTAGCTTTGGAACTCAGAGTCCCACAGCTCTACAAACACTCAGCGCCACTTTTTTGTATCCTAGTGTATGCAGGCTTTAAGCAAAACCAAAAAAAAAATACTTTAATTATTTAAAACTTTCATTTCGGCTGTCCAAATAAGCCAGGATGAGTGCATGGGGGTGTGGGTATTTATGTCAAATCGTAAACGTGTTTGTTGCTTTTAGTTGCTGAACTTGTAAAAGACTTTCAGCGTTGCTAACATTAGATGTACTGGGAGTGTGTTTATGTTTGTAAATTTCGTATAAGCATTTGCGGGCGTATGTGTGTGTGAATTTACGAATGATATACTCCTCTTGCTCGGTTGAACGCAAAGTTTTAACGACCTTTTCATGCTCTGAATATGTATGAGGATGCCAACACACAATGCGATTTATACGTACTAATGTATATACATTAGGCTGATCCAATAATATATCTATGGATTTGAGTATACCTTCAAAATCGAGTTTTTATAAATAAAATTTGTTTAAAAATATTTTTCCAAAAAATCTCTTCATACGTTAGAAGAGTTAAGCATAAAAACGTTTAAGCAATTTATCAACAGATTTTACAAAAAAGAGATTTTTGGAGGAACTTTCAAATTGGTCCACCTCACGTAAATCTTATGTTTCTCACATATTTTTGCGGAAGTCTTAAATGCAACTTTTTTTCTTGAGGCACCGTATATACATATATTTGTATATGTATTTGTTTGTTTATGAGCATAAGCTTATATATGTTTAAGGACAGCTTAGCAGGCTTTAACTTGAAACTAACCACTTTTACGCATACCTTTTTTGTATCATGTTGTGATACTTAAGTTTCTTTTTTTGTTTAGTTTTTGTCTCCGCCCACAAAATCTGTTCACAAGCACCTTTTTAACCCAAAAGCATCCCTTTTTCTTTTCTTGTTTTCTTCTAAGTATTTATTCGATGTTCAATTTGTCAGTCAAACTCACTTAAATGAGTTATTCCTGCATTGAGTTAGTCATTGTATTTTAATTTGTTATCTTCTAATAGTGTTTTGGTGCAAGTGTGTATTTCACGCATATTCATTGACAGCTTTCTGCTTAGTTTAATGCTTT
>NW_016181601.1:0-6217 GCF_001687245.7 Rhagoletis zephyria | reverse complement strand
TCGAAGGTGAAAGGTGATGTACATACCGGTCTTAAACGTGTAGGCGTCATTTTATTTCAACTATTTATACCAAAAAGTTGTGCACAACTAGAGCAAACTTTAAAAGAATCGTAAAAAAAACAATTGCATTAACGTAATTTTTATCATCGCGGCACGAAAGTAAAGCCATATTGCAAGCTTTTGGCGTGAACGTTACAATTTGCGGTGTTTATTGTGGTTGTCGGAGTTGTAGCTGGAAACTTTGCAACCCACACACATTCATTACGGCAATTGCATTTGTTTGTCGGGGAATTCATGCACACTTATGCACATACATACATAGTATGTACATATGTGTGTAATCCTCGATGCCGCAGCGTTGATGACAGCACTTTTACGCTGTTTCAAAGTCAACCCATTTATTTAACAGTCAACTGAAGTGGCAGCAGAAAATTTGTGCTTGCATTTGGCTAGGAGCAAACGCTCTCACATGCATGTACATATATGAATCAATGCTTCCTCCTCGTATAGAAAATATATGTATATATGAATGTGTATATGTGATATGTGTGTGCAACTAAGCTTTTATCGCAAATGCATATTATATATGTGCATATATTTTATCTGAATATGTGCATACGTGTGTGTATGAGTATAAACTGTCTTTTAGCTTACGAATTCTGTGTGCTGATATTTTAAACTTTGTTTCAAGGTTTCCTTTCGCTGTGTGCAGATATGTGTGTGGCTAAATAAATAAGAGATCGCACTGACAATATATTACTCGTATGCAAATGCAGTCATATAAGCAGACATGGCTTCTTAGTGTACTAAATTCAAATTGAAATTGTCGCGGTAAACTTCTGTGTTTATAAATTATATATATATATATATAGGTACTTATTTATATATATAACAGCCTAAATCAAATGCAGCATGTGCATACTTACATACATGCATGCAGAAATTTTAATCGTAAACTTTTAATTTTACTTCTTGAAACCTCGTAAACATCGAAGTAAGTACTCTGTTAAAACTCCGTAAAACGGATATGAAATTCGGGGAAAAAATGTGAAATGACGACGCGATAAAAGTTCAAGCATATTAAAGAAAGCGGAATCACAAAAAGGCGGTTATACGAAGAGTCCACGAAAGCCTCGCATTGCTTTCTAGAAGCTATATAGTCACAAAAATTGTAATGCGGCTATTAAAATGAAACTTAACAAGATTCTGCGTGATAGCCTTATAGGGCTCACGTTTTGCATGCAGTTTAATTTCATTTCCATGCCATTTCTGGCAGATATTTACTTTTCTTACCTTCCGCCAAAAGCTTCAAAGAGCTGCTAAAATAATCTAAGTCGCGATATTTCGTTATTGTGATGAAAAAGTAGCTAACATCGACTCTTTGCAAATCAGCTTATCAGGCTTACCGAGAATTCTGTTTTACCTGAGCTCGACCGAAACCAATTTTTGTTTTCGCTTTTCAAATTTTAACAGGGAAGAAATTAAAAAAATAACTGACTTTTTTGTAATTGTTTTCATTTGTGCTAAAGGCTGTTCTTTACAAACAAAAAACACAAGTCACTAACAAAGAAAATCGATGCATAAATAAAAAAGTTTTGAGTGGTCAAATGAAAATGCGTAATAATTTGTTTGTATGAAATACACATGCATAAGCAGGAAAAATAGTTACTCATACGCCCTGTACGAGTATAATTTTTAAACTTTTTCCCTTTTACAGTTTGAATTTTTTTGTTCACAACGAAAAATTAAAATGAAAATATATTAGGAAAATAACATGAAACTCAGAAAAAGGTCAGCTGAATACATTACCCCCAACCCTTGATTTGGTAACCATTTATAACAAAATAATGTAAATGTAACCAATCATTTAGCTGCCGTTACTAAACTCTTTTCTCAGTGTACCCCGAAGTCGAGTATACAGATCCGTAATATATTTTGGAAGAAAGGGACAAAAACAAATATCTCGAGAAAGAGATAAGTTAAAACGATAAATGTAAAAGCGTTTTAAAGCTTTTGCAATGGAAAAATCTAAGGCACATTAAAACAGGCTTGTTGGAAAAAAGAATTAGCTTGACTTTTACATACAATAATCCTCGAAAATAGAAAGTTTTATATTTTTTTTACAAATATTTTGGTATTTTATTTACTCAAACTAACAAAAACTAAAAAAATTATTTTTGCAAGTCATTTTAAAGGTCTGATTGAACGAAAAACTATTTTGTTCTTAAAACTTTAAATTAAATTTTTTTTTAACTAAACGCAATGAACTGTTGGAAAAAAATGTTTAAATGCGTTGTTTGGTTTTTGTCACCATGGAAATAAATTCCTTGACGCATAGACAACAAAAATGCGTGTTTCAAAGTTTTTAAAAAGTTCCACGCATACCTACTGGTTTCAAGCCAAAAACAAATTAAAACTTTAAATTTTCGAAGGTGATTTTAAAGAACAAGGTGACTCGTGAGCTTTCGAGCTCAAAAGCTTTAAAACACTGCTACATTTATTTCTCTATCCCTTCTCGTTCTCGATACATTTGATTTTGTTCCTTTTTTTCCAAAAACCAAAAAAAAAAAGAACACTGTGCGTCGGCACTTGCCTGGTGCAAAATATGAACTGTATCAAAGGGAAGCTAAATCAGAAGACTTTCAATAGGGACCACATATTTCTTACGTTGCTAGTCTGACTAAGCGACTAACTATTCCTCCCTGACAAGAAACACTCAACCGAAGTAATCACGCGGAAAAGTATTGCAGCTGAATAAATAAATAATACCATTTTCTTAAAAAAAATCAATTAAAGAATTTTAAACAGCGACGAAGAAAAACACTTTTAAGATCATCAAAAAAATTTGGCAAACCCAAATGTCATTATGTACCGTTGTTTGCATGTCCCTTCGGAATGTTGACATGTGTCCTTAGCCTTTCAAAAGTATTTAACTTTGGCAAACACATGCAAACCTACATATTCGCAAAACACAAAAAGAACAGATAATAACAATCAGGCGGATTTACGGTGGCATTCAAAAGTCTTAACCAACAATTTAGTCCTTTGGCAACAATGGCTGCTTGCATCAAATGGCACTAACAACATCACAATCTATGTTGGCAAGCTTTTAAACCAAACAATAGTTGAACCCTGCACGTTGTACACGGCAACAACTGTAGTGCGGCTTAAGTAGAAGCAGTGCCAGCACAACAACACGAAAAAAATAGTTGCAGTTAGTTCATTGTTTTTGTTTTTTGTTTTTTGAACGTTGCCAGCCAGCACGGCATCTCGGATGAGTGCCCACTTCTGATGGATATCGCACAATCCCACAATCTTACAATCTGACGGTCGGTTAGGGAACGTACCCATACTACGTGACCCGTTCAGGGGGGGGAGGGGGATCTTCCAAATACCACACTTGGTCACAGTGGGGGGCGGGGGGGCTTAGGTTTTTATCACGTAGTCAATATCCACTAAGAAAATCTAGCGTTTTTTTCGAGCTACATTCAAATATGGCGCGCAGTGTTTGTCGCTTTTTAAACCCACAGATGGCAACACTGACGAACAGACGTCAGCTGATTGAACAACCATCGAAAAAACGTGCATGGTGGTGCGGTGGATGACGTGTCTCGCGTGCGACCTCTGCGGGTTCTCTCTAGGAGACCACAGGAGGCCTTGTGTGTCATAAAGGAATGCGTGGAGTGGATAGATGTCGAGGCTGTCAATGAAGAGATAATAATTACGTCTGAGGAAACTCCCGATGTTACCGCCCCCGTGATCTACGATGTATCCGAGTGGATTGATGCTGGGAAGGTGTTTGTTGAAGATGATTGAGATGGAAAATAAAGGTTAATAAAAATAACGGGACATTTGTTTCTATAATTTAAGTACTGCTTAAGATATATTTTGACATTTTATCTTGATAATATTTTTTCCACTTGTAATTATAGGTATGAAAGCACTCCTGCCGTCACGCAGCAAGCGCCGTGTTAATAAAGACAATTATAAGCCAAATATATTTTTTTTTCAACTTTTTGTTAGCAAGAAATGATTCAAAACCATATTTATGAATTACTACGTGAAAACTGTAGGGGGAGGGGGGGGTCTTGGAATATACTACCCGCGGCCACCGAGGGGGGAGGGGGGGGTTAAAAATTGCAAAAAGTGGGTCACGTAGTATGGGTACGTTCCCTTATGGCAAACGCACGCTTAGAGTATGCACTATTGTTGTTGTTATGCGCTTGAGTGGTGCTTAGATTTTTGATTTTTGCTAACAGCTCTTTGTTCGAGCAATCAACAGCAATGTCAAAGGCAAAGGCAGTGAGAAAGGCATAGGCAGAGTAGTTCAGCCAGCTCCAAACTCAACGAGCGTTTGAATTTAGAGAATGAGCGAGTAGTAGATGGTAAAGAGAAATAGGCTGGTGATGTACAGAACCGAGGAACCGGGTGCTTTAGAGAACCGAACCGAAACTCGTTCCGGGCGAACCGAAACTCGATTTCAAAATAACCGAAAACCGATTTCGTAAAAACCGAAACTCGATTCCAATAGATTACTTTGTTTTACATGAAACTTAAAAGCGGAAAACGCTTGCTTAAATTTGATTTCACGTACTTTATTTTTATAAAATTTTTATAATACAAGTATCAACTAAGGAATGAATGTAATACATCTATTTTTTTCTACTTCACTTTATAACAAAAAAATAATAATAATACAAATTTTTGTAAAAACTTTTTAAAATCTTTCGTTAAGCTATTTCGATAGGGCTGATCTGCATTACAACTTTTTAGAGAAGCGGAAGCTATTCAAATTCCCTGTTCTCCTTGAAAACGCACTCGATAGAACCGGTTCTTCAAATACTCGTAACCGCACATCACTACTAGTTACCGCTTTAGTTGAAGACGATAAAGCAGCGAGCTTAACATGGCAAACTAACGAGCGCTCAGAAAAAGCCAACGAGTTATGGATTGACGCATAGAAGGCTCATAAAAACACGAACATCTAACATTTGTCGGCATGATTGCGCTTTAACCGTTTGAATGTGTAATTGTTGTAGATACGCAAGCGGATGAATGCTTTTGAATTGCCGCTTAGCTGGCGCTTAGCTCGAGCTACAACTTTGCTGCATTCAATGAAATGCGGGCTTAATATCGAAAATGTATTGTTGCAAATTTCGTGCGAAATTCTGGTATGAAGCAAAATGAATGCAATGGCCCATGAAGGCCAAATGGCTCGAAAGAGTGGTGAATCATGGCTGTTAAAGCTGAAAAATGAAATGGAGCAATGAAAAGGTATAACAAGTTTACACATTACCTCTAAAAGTTTCAACGAAAACACTACTTTGCTCAAATTAATTACTATTTAACGAATGTACATAATCCCATTTATTAACTGTATTCGGCTGACAACAATTTCGCTTGAATCAAATGTATGCAGCATGTAGTGAGGCGCACATTTAATTTACAAATTAAATTGGCAGCAAAATTCAAAAGGCTTGTAATGGCAAGGCAATAAATTTCGTTAGCAAAAAANGTGGCTCGAAAGAGTGGTGAGTTAAAGCTGAAAAATAAAAATGGAGCAATGAAAAGATATAACAAGTTTACACATTACCTTTAAAAGTTTCAACGAAAACACTACTTTGCTCAAATTAATTACTATTTAACGATATATATATAATCCCATTTATTAACTGGATTCTACTGTCAAAAATTTCGCTTGAACCAAATGTATGCAGCATGTAGTGAGGCGCACATTTAATTTACAAACTAAATTGGCAGCAAATTCAAAAGGCTTGTAATGGCAAGGCAATAAATTTCGTTAGCAAAAAATAAATCAGTTTTTAAATGAAAAAATGCATTACTGCGCATGAAGTGAGAAAGCAGTATATTTAAACAAGTAAGAAAGTCTAAGTTCGGGCGGAGCCGAACATTAAATACCCGGCGCAAGTATTAAATATGTTTTTTCACCTTTCCGAAACCTTCCGCTAGATGGTAAGCCGGGGTGTATCAATTTTGAGTAAATTAGCGTCCTTCAATTTCGAAATATTGAAGTTTCAAGCATTTCTGAAATTTACCGTTATATGAGAAGCGGCCGTTATTTTAGTCCGATTTCAATAATTTTCAACGTTTTGCTTACACGTGGCAAGCACAATAACCACACCGGGTTTGGTACAACATACATATATACATATACATATATGTGATCATAAGTGGGCGGTGCCATGCCCATTTTCCA
>NW_016181600.1:0-6218 GCF_001687245.7 Rhagoletis zephyria | reverse complement strand
TCAATTAAATATACTCAAACACACCCTTTTACGTTGCTAAAGATCAACACATACCTAAAATTTTTCAAAAAATTCTGAATAAAAAGTTTAAAATTTTTTACTTTACTTGGTAAAGTTTTCTGATTTTTTATAATTTTGGTAGGAAGTTTTAAACTTGGATTCATGTGGTTATAAAACTTTTATAAAAAAAAATATAAACATTAAATAAGCAAAAAAAATAATAACCAAAACTGGTCAAAATATCACTTAACTTAATCAGCTGCCCACAAGGGTATATACGTACGTATATACAATACATACAAACAATATCGAAAATAAGAATATTCTGGGATTTCCATTGTTGGGAATTGATTTGCCTCATTGCAAGTGAAGCGGCTTTAAGCGCACCTAACTAAGGAATTTCTGCCCCTTTTATTACCGCGAAAACATAGAATTTTATACTCATGCGGGACATGCCCGTCAAAAGTGCAACAACAATTGTCAATCAATAGTGAATAACGTGTCCGGCAACGCCACGCAGTCACACTATGCCAGCCGTAATAACATATGGCAAGGGCGTGACAATTTTACTGCATAGACAGGCAGTCTGTTCTCATAAAGCAAAATCATAAACAGACGCACTTAAATGCATATCTACATATGTACATACATAAGTGCATATACATATATACATATTTGAGTGCATACCTTTTTTTATACATAACAAAAAAAAAACGTTCAACTGGATATGCTGGATGTTTGGCAGAACAGACAGTAAAAAGNTTCATTGGTGACGGACGGTCATAAAGTACTTACAGTCAGGCATTGTTGGAATAATAATAATAATAAATTTCATAAATGTTGATATGACACTGCAGTACGGCGTAAATACTATGTGGTTATTTAAGGAATGGCGGGGAGTAAGCCTTGCTTGCGAGAATGCGAATGCAACTTATATGAATGAATAATTGATGGAAAAGCTATTGATATGCTATTGGTAGCAGATAGTAAAAATGCTTATAATAATAAATACTTATGTACGTGTTTGTGTACGCTAGTTGAGTGAAAACAGCTTGCGCAGCTAAATGCAAATTTGTATGCACTTATATTCGAAATCCTCAATAGATCTCATGTTTCTGAGAACAACGGTGATTAGTTCACTTATTCATAGCTACATATACTTAGCTGTATGTATGTATGTGTATTTTCAACTTGAATATAGAATATTCAATGATGCAAGTTGTTTCGGACATCTGTTTCTCGAGTAGAAACCTAATTTGATTATTTGTTATACTTCTAACAAAAATTCCCAGTGACACCACCAGCTCCATGATTCTTCGTATCTAAAGCTATCACCGAGTTCATCTTGCCGTTCGTCTGCCGAAGCCCAAAAATCTTCTGGTACGATGGCACCGAAACACATACATATACCGAGTGTAGCTTACCGATTTTTGATATATTTCTTCCTTCTAATTTCTTCTTTCTAATCTTCAGCAATTCCTCCTTATTTTCTATTAAATTCTATCCAGACTTAACCTCAGGCGATCGTTTCGGCGCAAGTCTAGAACAAACTGCCAACTTAGAATTGATCAACATACGAACATTCAAGTTCCATTGTTCTCTACACTTCGAGTAGTACCATTAGCCGCAGCGATAGATTACCTTGAAGTCAAAGGCTTAGATAGTGAGCAACAAAGTTCGCAGGTCGAAGTTTTTATTAGAAAATCCCGAATCTAATCAGAAAGTAGGAATGCGCGCGGATGCTCTACTGCAACGGCATGAGTACCCAGAGTCCATCGTCCTCTGAAAATGGCAGCGGGACAAATCCTTTCTGTCTTCTGTATGGATGTAATTTGTCTTCACCGCTTTCCACTAAACCAACGAACCCTATACGATAATTGATCGAATCACAATCCGGCTGTGATACCACTGGCCGAAGCAATTCCTTTCTTTCCCTCCCTTAATAATTGACACCGGGTTACATACAGCGCAAAACGTCCTCCGAGATCAGGTCGGCTAAACAATCTAGAAAGTACTCTTGCTCGTCTCTGAAACTGTGTCCGGTGATTACCTCGATTACGTAGCTGAGAGAGGAGCGGTCCAGCCGTGTAAAAGGTATTGATCGCTTTACATCAATCTTCGGACAAATTTGCCTGGTAGTATGGCAGGTAGTTTCCACAGCCCACCTGGTATTTACCTCATCGATAAGTTCGGCCTTTAGTGTTTTTGCAAGAGGTTAGAGATACGTCCGCATACGAATAGGGCGAAGAATACGAAGATGAATATGATTACGAAGAAAAAAGTGAGGACGAGAAATTACGAAGAACAAGACGAATACCAAACCGGGGATATAAATACGAAGGCGAAGGCGAGTGCGGTGATGAATATGAAAACAGAGATGATTGAGTTATGAAAATTAAGCAAAGAAAGTTTCATTTTCCAAGTGTGGGCCATGCGAACTCGTTATTTTATAAATCCGGAAGCTCCTTATAGAACTTCCAGTTCGGAGTCCGTCGAGAAGATCAGTTTTAAAATTTTCCGAGATTTTTTCCTAGGCTTAGATATATGTATTTTGAGTTTGGAGATCCAGAAGTCTACTTTCTGCATTGCTTAAAATTTTTCAAATATTTAAGGCAATATTCAAGACCCGTCGCACTCAATTTTTAACTTCCAGACATTAATTTATTTCTTTGGCGGCACTACAATGAGTCTGGTAGTAACCACAACAACATTTTTCAGACTCTTTATAAGTAAATCCTATTAAAAACTTCATTTTTCTTTTACCACATTTCCCATTTGTGTTCCTAATTTTTTCTTTACTTTTTCACTCCCTCTTCCCCTGTCTAGTGTACGTAAAAATTTTTCCCCTCAGCAACTTGCGCTACTTGACCTTCGCCCTGCAATTTCACTACGTCTCAACTTCAATGCACACGCGCCACTTTTTCTTTCGCACGCAGCAACGTGTTGCAATAAACTTCGGCTGCGACGCGACAGGAAAAAGTTGTAAATTCCCCTAATCTGTATAAGTTTTCATATTTTTATTTACATAAGTATGTAGCTGCATATAATTTTTTGCGCTGTTAAGAGATTTTTTTTTTGCATTTGCCACACGTACGCGCCTTTTACAATTTGACTTTCCGTTTTTACAGTCTCTATTTTAACTTTTTCTATTTTTTGCTTTCTCTCTCTATTTTTCACACTAGGCAAAATAAACTTCTGCAGCAATTTTGGCAACAAAGAAAACAAAACGAGCGAGCGTAAGAATAGTAACGGTTTCCGCATGCTTGAAGAGCTCCAAGAAAGTAAGTACACACACATGCATACATATGTACATAAAAGCAAGCAAATATTCAAATAAACTTTTTAAAATTGTATCCTTATAAGTATTTAAGTACGTAGATAGACTTCATTCTTACGCTCTGTTACGTGCCATAGCATTTGCATATTTGAACAATTTGATATGTTTCCTTTTGTATTGCTGCAACGTATTTATTTATACGCCCCTCGAAGCACCTTATCCACCTGCCGTTCGTTTCACATTGATCGCCTTTGGGCATGACTGGCTTTCTTTGTTTCTACGAGTTGTTAGATAAATTTCCTTTCGGTGTGCATGTGTCAGAATTTTTCGAGAATAATTCTCTCATTCTCAGACATTTGAAAAAGTTTTTCGTATACATTCATAGACACAAACATATATTTTTTAGCGACTACGTGCCTCGAAAAATACTTTCTTTGTTCGCGGCTCGCGCATTAGTATGAAAGTTCATACTCTTATTTCAACCACATGTTGATGGATTGGGGGATGAAAGGAGTTGTGTTACAGTCATATTGCATTGCACTTGGAAACTAAACTTAACTAGTTCTAATTGGTGGTGGGTGGCTCATTAGTTGATTGGGGTGTAACTTGAGTAAATAGGATTAGAGACCTTTGCTCTTGCGGCGAGATTTTTTTATATTTCCTAAAATCAAAAATAGAAAAGTTGCCAAAAAACTTGCAACCAATTTGTGTTTTTCCTTGCTGTTGGTAATAGCCTAGCTGTGTCTATATATCTGAGCGAAGGATGGAGTGAGTGATGTATCTCGCCCTTCAGTTCGTAGAGATGACTTTTTACGTACTAGGGAGGAGCTTTTGCTTCTAACAAGTGCCTTTTTGGGTTCTCGCGTCAGTAGAAGCCGATCAGGACCTGATTTATCAGCACAATATTTTGTTCCTTTACTGAGAGTGTCTGCACTCCGCCTATGTTCATGGTGTTCTGGCACACATACCGCTCCGTAACTTTATCTTCTGCGTTCTACACACTAGTTCGCGGCGACCCCGACAGGCGCTGTAAAGCTAAGAACCAACCAAATACTGTCGACGAATGGCTTAAATGGCCTCTCCGAGCGAGATTAGACTCCGTATAGTGAAGAAAAACTTGTATTCTATGACATTACCAGAAGCCAATGTCGAACAAATGTAAGCCTATGAGATTAAGGAAACCCCCTCTAGTTGGTTAAACAGCTTCCATAAGTAAGAATAAACCAAAAGCGGGGAGAGAACACCACCCTGTGGCAGGTGCTATTTAATTTTTATGAAAAGTTACTGAGGGTTCTGGTTAACCATCACACCGAAAGCGGAGTAGTATGAAAATTTTGGTTGGGAACGGTAACTCAGTAAACCTACGAAGGTTACCTCGGTACTAGAGAGAACTTGTGCATTGGGCTAGTTGTATGAAGAAGTATTTTCCCAGACATTAATATTGCCTCCGAAAGTTGTACATTGACTTAAGAGATGTTGTTGTTGATTTTTATGGAGCGGCTACTTAACCCGATCTAGAGTCGGGCAATCCCTCAATCGTTGTAGTTAAGCTCAACTTATTCCACGAAAGGTGCTTTTTAAACGTGGTCGTATCAGAGGGGGAGGGGTGTTAATTGAGTTGGGTTGAGTGGGCATGTGAAAATGTGGTTGGTCTCATTTGGTGAAACTTCTCGTGCCACATATAAATTCTGATGTGTACAATTAGGAGTTTGACTTACTACTTTTCCTAGACTGCAATTGTACCACGATTTGTACATTTGTACAGATTTGTAAATTTTACCAATCACAGGGTGGATAAAGTGCAATGTATAACCGTTTCCTGCAGGTATCTCAACCTCAAAGCCATTGCTATATCTAGTTTTGCTGCTCGATAATTGTGGAAGTGGTAGATTTCTTGCTTATTTCCGAGAGTGTATATAGTTGTTCAAACCCAAGATCCGGAAAAATTATAGCAGCCACCTTAACTCATGTACGTGCAACGTGAAAGAAAAGTGTTTGCCCATTTTGCTTTATTATTACGTGTGGTGCCTTATACAACAAGCTGGAGCAACGACATAGGATGATTTATCTAACTTAAATTATTGTGGCCAAGTGTTCATTGGGTTAACTATCATATTACCTTTAGTCTCAGTCCGATCTCTAACTATCCGAAATTTTTGAAACTATATGCATTGGATAAAGATCATTTTCTAGTGCTGCGTCCCGGTTATGTACAAATACTTATAGCACGGAAAGCTTTGCACACCTCCAAACTTTTGACGTTTGCCCTATTCGTACCGACGGATACTATATTAACTGGGCGATTCTGGCAACTGTCTTTCAACTCAGCCTTTTTTTCTCAGTCTTTCCTAAGCCAATTATCAAATCTGGCAACTATCTTGAAAACTCTTTTGCTACCTTTCGAGTGACTAATCGAAAGATCTGTTAACGAGGAGGTCTTAGCGTCATGATGTTTGCCTTTTAGCAATAAGTTTAATTAAAAAACTTAAAAATTAAGTTAAAAAAACACATATATACTTTTCTTTTTAAAACAATAAATATTAACTAATAAAAGAAAATTAAAATAGACAATAAAAATGTAATAAAAAATGGAGGAAACAGTAGTTAAACATTAAATTTGATTAAAAATATTTTTATTTAAAACAAAAACAAAAAAAAAATTATAATAATTATTAAATGAAATTAAAAAATTTATTTTTCATTTTAAAACTATAAAATTTTAAAATAAAAAAATTAAATTTACAAAATATAGCAAATTAAATATAAAAAAAATGTCTAAAAAGTGGATAAAACTAAAAAAAAAACATTTTTATTATATTAAAAAAAAGTAATTATTTAAAACAGAAAAAAATGTAATAAATTCCTAAAAATTAAATTAAATTAAATAACAATTAAGTCTAAGTTCGGGCGGAGCCGAACATTAAATACCCGGCGCAAGTAT
>NW_016181599.1:0-6218 GCF_001687245.7 Rhagoletis zephyria | reverse complement strand
CGATTTTTTAAATTTTCGGCCATTTAGTATGCTGTATCAAGGCCAACAAGCGGTTACCAAGATATACCTATGTAACCATAAGTGGGCGTGGCTACGCCCATTTTCCAAAAAACTTTAATATTCTTATTTTTCGTCTGAAAATTATCACAAATATCAATTTTGAGTGAATTATCTTCAGTAGTTACTAAAATGGGAAGTGGGCGTGGTTACTGTCCGATTTCGCCCATTTTCAATACCAACCTACCTTGGATTAACAGAAACCTACATACCAATTTTCGTTGAGATATCTCAATTTTTACTCGAGTTATCGTGTACACGGACGGACGGACAGACGGACAGACGGACGGACAGACAGACATGGCTTAATCGATTTNCAAGTGCGCTCGGGTATAAAAATTCATATTTTAGGCTAAATTTTTTCATCTAAAATATTGGTTTTTATTTTGAGAATGGTACGTTTTAAAGTCGTGAATGCAAGTACTTTTATTTTTGTATAAAGTAAAAATATTTAAAAAAATTTGGGTTTACAATTTCTTTGGAATACGCGGGTTTTGCCTGTATCATTTTCTCAGTGTAGGTATGTGATCTGTAAAAGTTCATTAACCTCACAATTTGGTAGCCCACATATGTACATATGTAAGTACTGCAACGTATCTATTCGTTTCAAATTCCATTTCATTTTGTTCTCTCTTTTGCGACACGTCTAACATTTACGCTTCAATTAACTTACCACTAAAACAACAAGAATACATGTACGTAGTAAAACTTGCGCCCTGTGGCCAAATGAGTAAATAAGTAGCTAGATAAATTGTGTGTGAGTTGGATTTCAATTAGCCCAACGCCTGCAAAAACAAATGTTGAACCCTCAACCTACTTTTTATCATAAGAATTATAAAAACCAGTCAGTTATAAAAACATCGAATGACGTCCATAAAACGTGATGAACGGATTTAGAATAAGAGTAAAAAATTTAAAGAGGAGCATTTTTTTTAGTATAAACATAAAACGTATTACATATGTATGTATGTATGTATGTTTATCAATGCATGTATGTATATACATACTCAGTACGTCATAGCTCAACTAATTATCTTAGAAAAATTAATTTATTTCTAGTTATGTAGTAACTAACTTTAAATTGACGTATAATAACCTAGCAGCCTGATTAGATAAACCAAATGCTTACATTTTTGATACATATCTTTGCAAATAGTTCAATATTAGTTAGAAAATCATCTAACTCTGGGCAATTAACTATTTTAGCATGAACAGACATCTGCAAAAGAAATATACTTACTTTGCAGTGCTTTAAGCCAAATGTATTTTAAGGCAGTTCAAAGCAAATCCAGAATCGGACAATTGACTTGGTGCTTGCACATAATTAAAACTGAACATTTGAAAGCACATTTGCCTGTCTGGCTGTAGCTGAACGTGCAGAGATGCCTGCTGTTACTTGTTTGCTTTCAGAAGGTTCGGGTTCGAATCCCAACAGAGACAAAATGTGAAAATGAAAATACAATTTTTTTGTGTGCCTTGAAAATATGAAAAGGCATCTGTGAAGTGCAGAACGAAAGCGTATTCTAACGAAACATACTGACTTTGAAGTGCTTTAAGCCAAATGCATTTTAAAGTAGTTGAAATCAAATGCAGAGACTGATGTCTAGGACATCGCCATGTTAAAGTAGACAGTTCGACCAAGGAAGAAAGTCAGATCTTCAAATAGATCTTCGATATTTAAACTAGTTTCTTTCCGTACTGGATATGTACATACATATCGCTCATTTACTAAATGAGTGTCATTACTCCAAACCAAATTCCAGCTAGTAATGCAGATTTACTCGTTATATTTTGATTAATCTTGTGGCATGAGGCATCTGAAGCCCCCATCTCTCCAAAATTGCTTCAGGTAAAATAAATCGGCCATATTCTTGAAAATTCGGCAAACATTGTTTAAAAAGATGAGCCTATTAGTATACAAAGTAGAAAAGATGTCTACTTTTAAATAATGAGTGGCGTTTTTTTCATCCAAAAATGGCGGATGTAATATGAGGAAATGTTTTTTTGTTTTAATTTTCTGCAATATTGGATCCGCCCTTTTGAATTTTAAAAATACACGGTTAGACTCATATCAGCGACTCCAAACACCCCCGAATGACAAGTTTCAAGCAAACTCAATAAATTATTAAAAACTTCTCCGTCACATTGGTTTTAAAAGTAGACATTTTTACCGAGTTTCAAAGAATGTAACAAATTTATTTTTTCCCTGAACCTTGGAATGCTTCTGTTGTTATTTTTAACAAAGACAATTTGATATATAAATACGCTAGCGCAGCCACATGTGTGTAAGTAAATGATGGCACGCTTGCTAAACTTAATATAATTTCCTCGATGATTAGCGTAACTAATACCGACAATTACATATTTAAGTGCACAATCACACAGCCATCAAAATGCTTAAGTACACATGTTATACGGTATACAATTATGAAGGTGTCTAAATAATTATACGACCGCAAAACACTTTAAACGATTTGTTCGCATTTCAATTAGTTATATTACCACATTTTGTAATACAAATTTATTTGTGTATGTATGTAGTTATGTTTTGCTTAAAAAAGATTAATGTTTTGCAGTTACTCAATACCTTTTTTTTACTTTAGTTGGCCTTTCCTTTTGTTGTTGTTAATATATTAAATATGTTGGTTGTAGTGTCTCTCATTTTCTGTTGCTTTTCATTTATTATAATATTCATTGATGAAATATCGCACAATGTAGCACAAATACCTTCAGACAGTCGGTAGACAAGCTTATTGTTTGTGGGCAGTGGCGCGTTGCAGCACACGCGATTCATTCACAACTTTAAGCTGCTGATTTTTTGTTTTCATTTTCATAATTTGTAAATTATTTCTGAAATACGTATTTATATGTGTATATTATGTTTGTATATGGATAATGAATGGACTGCGCATGCGAATTCAATTTAATAAATGAGAAAAATACAGTACCGTAAAAGCAAAAGTACTTATGAGCGTGTATTTCAAGGTTTGACCATTCAGTGTATTAGTTACTTAAACGCCTACTGATAATTAGTATTTATTAACCAATTTGTTGGCATGAGCTTGTATTAAGTAAGAAAGAGTACAAACGTTTTATTGTGCATGAATGTATGTCTATGTAAACTACCTTGCTTTTTTTTAAATAAATTTTAAGCAGCTTTGCCGGCCAGTCACAACAGTAGGTACAATGTGCAAGTTGTCGCAGTCAAAGTTACTTGAGTAAGGTATTGAAATTTGTCATTTTGTCTTTTCATTATTTGTTGTGCAGTATTCGTACTCGTAGTATGGTAAAATGCATATCACATACTTAATTAACCAGCGCACTTGGTTAGCTTTTACATATTAACAAATTTTTATTTTTGATTGCATGTCATTTAATATTTTAATTTATATTTACTAACCACAATTAATTGTTAATGTCGCCTATGCTGTTTACTAATTTATTCAACTGCTACGTTAAGCAACAAACGGGCACAACGAATGTATTTAATAGCGTTTTGCCGATCCAACTTGGATTGTGGGTGAAAGTAAGTAATACGAGTACAATAGGCTTGCCAGTATTTCAACTAAACCGTTTATATATTTGGATACATACATATTTTTCGGAATATTCGTTGAGGAATTTCAGCCAAGCATAGTACATACTTTTAAATACAAATCTTTACATCGCTATACAAAATTCGTGCTGTACATTTTTGGGGTTTTAATGAGCACAATTAAGACAGTTTATAATTAATTACGTATGAATTAGTAACTGACTGGTGTCAAAAAATATTTAGTATTCAGGAGGTGCTGAATACGACATTAACCTCGACAACGTATAAACTACATTATACATAACATACATCCATATATTTAAAAAATTGGACTCGGAGTTCGAGTTTTACAGCTTTATTCATCATATTTAATATGATGTTGGTATATTGTTTTTCATAGTCTATTGAAATCAGGTAAAAGGTATAATTATTCTTAATTCTTATTTAACTTGGCACTAAAACTCTTTCTTTTCTATTTACACCATCTTCAAAAGTGACACAACTCAAAATAACGCATTAGTCAGAAAATGCGAAAAAGTATTTCGTGGCACATGCTAATCATATGGGCAAAGGAGACTTTACCTTAGGTTTTTTCAACAAATTATAACAAAAACTTGATTTAGCTTTTGCTTAAAGATAAATAAAAGCTCTGGGTACATTTTTGGCGCATAATTTCAAAAATGCCAAATTTCAGTTTCGTCACTTTTGAAGGTCGTGTGCGATATCTATAGTTACGTTCCCCCAAAAGTTTTTATGCGCTAGGCCTAAAATTGGGTACCATGACATAACCCCAAGTGGCATAACTCCAATTTTAAAATTTGCAATTATATAACTCCTTATACAATGACAAAAAGCCATTTTTTTTACTTGGAGTTATGTCATTTTTGAGCCTAAAACATATTTTCAAGCTCTCAGGGA
Organism: Rhagoletis zephyria; assembly: GCF_001687245.7. Lineage (NCBI taxonomy): Eukaryota > Metazoa > Arthropoda > Insecta > Diptera > Tephritidae > Rhagoletis > Rhagoletis zephyria. The sequence continues at coordinate 1,708 of NW_016181599.1, read as the reverse complement.
AAACAAAATAAAAATCATATAAAAACACGCTCAAGAAAAAATAAAATTGTTTATTTTGTGGTCAGTTCCCAGCACTCTAGAAATGTATGTATATCTACATATGTTGTAAATATTTCTTCAAGAAAAATTAAAGCCATGACAATGCATTTTTTCAATCGAGGGAAATAATAAAAAAATATTTCTAGTAATTTTTCTTAAGCTTAAAAATCGGAAAATTGGAACGAAAATTTGCGCAATTTTTTATTCCAAATTTTCGCCTGTGAAGTTTTTTTTTATAAAAAACAACAATATTTTAATATACGTATGGTCCAAATTTCAAATAAAAAAATATACTACAAAATTTTTATATATCGTTATTTCCAATCTGGCATTACGTGACGCTTGTGTGACAAAATGTTAAAAAGAAATGGAAAAAGTCATAATTTTAAAAAGGTTTTTCTAGATTTTCCTAGCAATTAAAACATGTCGACAAACATACTTGGGTTGCAAAATTGCAAAACTCTGCGAATTGGGCAAAACTATTTGCAATGTTTAAGCTTGATTTTCTAAGCTTTTAATTGTAAAATCTTTTCTGCTTTTTGTTTAATCAGCTAAAGTATCTGGCGTGACGTTACTAAAATTTCCATTGAAAAAGTTTGTAAATATTGTTCTTGAAAGAATTTTTAACTGGACGAAAACATGCATTTCATGTCGAATATACATTTTCGTTTGACATCAGCGCCAGCAGCGCTTCCATTTTGTGAAAACAAATCAGAGCATAAATACGGGGTTTCAAAATATCTTGACGCTGGCACCGCCTAACGAGACCATTTTTGGCAATACTGCCATTGCAGGCCACTTTGAAGGTGGTAAAATAAATAAATTTTAACAATAATAAATGAAACTTTAACAACTTTCGAAACATTTTGCAGAACAGACTAGTAAAAGCTTATCAAAATGATTACATACACACATATGTATAGATAATTCCAATTACGGTTTTTGACAGTAATAGCCTATTTCCACCAAAGGCTTAACTGCGGTTAAGAGCGCAGATAAGTTTCAAGAATTTTAACATGGGGTGATCGGTAAGGTTTATTTCTTAATTTTTGCTTTTTTTCCTATCGTTCGCTTCTTCGTAATAGGTGGAGTTACCAGCCTTCGAGTTGTAATCTCCTGTTTCCAATCGACATAAACTGCAGTTAATATTTGGGGAAATCAACTATGAATTAGGGTTTTTCGAACCACATAAGTGGGGGTTTTTCTTATGTCGAACATCTGATAAATTTGAAGATATAAATTGTGAATTGAATATGAGTAGGTTCCAACCTTGGAAGTGGAAAAACTAATACATTTTATTTCAATATACCTAAGAGCTAGTAGTTTATTTATTCCACACAAACAAACATTAATTACACTGTCAACTGTGTATTATTATTTTCCTGCTTAATCTCTATTTTAAAGTGTTGTTTTCAATGATCGCACCTTTTGTTTTTCCAGGTATTCAGGTATGCGGAAATAATTTTCACAGTCTACTTTGAAAGATAAACGTAAATACAAACACATATGTACAGTAATACGTATGAATTTTTATATCTGTACATGTTTATTAAATCAGATTCGATGATGCTTTCAATAGCCATTTTCCAATAATTTTGCATGCCCATTAAATTTTCATTAGGAAGAGAATTGTTACATAAATATACAAATTGAATGAAAAGTTTGCCTT
>NW_016181598.1:0-6219 GCF_001687245.7 Rhagoletis zephyria | reverse complement strand
AGGGTAAATACTTAGTAGATTTGTGTGTGTATATATTGACACAATTGAAAATCTTGTTGGACCGTTCATATGTATGTATGTATGTATGAATGTGCGTCTATAAAAATTATGAATTAAAATACGCGGAAGTGTATCTGGAAAATTTGTATGAATGAAATTTTGTTGAAGATTGCCATATGATCGAAAACCAATGAAATAAGGTAAACTTTTCTGCGAATTATGAATTTTCAAAGATGAAGTGCTTTTCACTATTCTCACACATTTTTATTTGGATTGTGTAATGGCAGATTGTACATTTACATATATATGTATGTAGTTGTGTATTTTACTTGCATGCCAAATGTTGTTTATATCAATTAAATCAGTTGATTTTAATCTATTGTATAATTACCTCAAACACCCATCACATGTTGCTTGTTGCGGGCACCTGTCGGAAGTTAACGCTGCATGGGGCTTATCGTAGGAATAGCAAGTTGAGCGGTAATTTATAAATACATACATATGTGGTGCATAGTATTTTATTTACGAAAAGCTTATATTTTCACACAAATACACTTCTGATGAGTCTAAAGGCAGGGAAAAGTGTTGATGTAGTCGCATCATAGTGGCTTATAATTTATAAATATTGTTACCAAAATTATGGAAATAATTTTTCGTTTTTAGCGTTTTTTCGTTTGTTCTCTGTCTCTGGTGCCTCACCTTTTTGAACGTTCCATTGTGTTCTTGTGTCTATACCACAGCATAAGCTACATTTTTTTACGCATTGCAGTGCAAATATCTCTTCTGGTAAGCCGAAGCGCTCCATTCTGTATCATACCAGCACCAATTTCTTTTAACCCTTCGGAGGGCGCGCTTTGAAAGTTACGCGAGAGGGCGCGCCGCGGCAATTAAGCCGCAAGGTGCATTTCAAAGGTGGACTGCATTTTTTTTTTATTTATGTCGAAAAATCACTCAAATAGAACATTTGAATAATTTGTGCTTATATTAAAATATATTATAAGCATTTATTTTTAAAATTTTTATCCGTCATCATCAACAGTGGTGTTGTTACATTCAACCAATTGTGAAATATGCTTGCAATGTTTTCTGTGCAAATATTTTTGTTACAATAAATAGAACAAATTTTTGTTTTATTATTCCTGGCTTAAATTTCTGTTGCGCTGAAGCTGGTGCGCTTCCATATAAGTTTAAAAACATCCTTTTTTTCTAAACCTAAGAAAATTAATATCATAATAGTTACAATAATGTGTACGAAAAGTATAATTTTAGAATTACATATAACAAAATAATTACAAAATAACAAATTTTGATTTAGACCCTTATCACAAACTCACTTTTCCAATAATCTCAAAAAAATTTATTCGAGTTACATTCAAACTTTTTTTGGTACACGGAAGAGCGCGACGCGGCAATATATGCGGGATATATGAGATACATACCAACTTTCAAATACAAATATCAACTGAACGATATAACGCAGCAAGTAACAGCTGTAACTGTGAACCATGCTGCATCTCAAAACTTACAAAGTCACTAAGTGGCAGTGGCCGGCTACTACAATTAGTATTTGTAAACCACAAATTAAATTTTTTGCGGTATATTTGCCGCGGCGCGCCCTCCGAAGGGTTACGCCTACAGTTGGATTTTGAGGAATTACGAGATGGTAAGTACACCAGGTCGTGAACAGCAGCCCGAGATATTTTATAGTCTGCTCCAGACCTCGACAGACGCACGGCTGATGACGGGTTTTATCATAGAGGTGCGAATCCAATAAAAGGACTTCTAGTGTGTCAGGAAACATCATCTGCATAAGAAGGTACCTATGTATGTATTACCTAGTAGAGCTCCACATCAAGCCGTAATAAAGCCATAAAAGTACAGTTGAGTAGAGCGATGAATGCATGAAAAGCTAATGGGATTTATAGTACCTACTTTTCTTCCCTGTCGATTGCGTAGAATGCAGTATCAGCTGCAGGCTGCAGTAGAATATAGCTGAAATAATACATAAGATGTTGCGCAAATGTAGATAGATATATGGACGTTCTAAAAAAATTTGGTGAGGTGTATTAAACCGTTAATATTTAAGTAAAAGTCACTGTTCTCCCAAATAGAAATCAATTGTGGGTTCTCATTTTTAAAAGAAAAATACCCGGTTCATTTAGTCTTGAACAATTCAAAGAGTACCGCCCAATACGTACGGAGCAAATATTCGCAAAGCACTTGCATACCTAATATGCTGCAAGAGTGTAAGTATGCACTGCCTCTTTTTATACATATATATGAGCGATACGTACGTACAATTTTCCATGTTTAGAAGCGTATGTGAAAAGGAGATACGACTTGTAAATAATCCTCGAATAAACAAATAACTTACGCTATTCAAATAAATAACGTCTAATCACACATTGACATCGTTGTTTAGTCGATGGACTGGTTGGCAGGCTTCCTGCGAGTAGATCACAGCCGCGGTGATGAAATGCGAAACCGCAGCAGAGTCGTGAAATATAGCGCGACGTCTAAGAGATTCAACGCTAACGCATTTGAGATCAAAGTTGTCTATGCGGCTCGACACGTGCTGACGTTGCTGCAAAAAAAAAAAAACAACAACAAAAAACTGCACGACCGGGTAACATTTGCACAATCAACAATAAACTAATAGATACCAACAACAACAGCAATAATATCGGCAAATTAGCGAATTGCAACATTTTAACGGCAACAAATTCATCAATTGAAAGGTTTTTATGAACACACACATACATGTAAACATTTTTTAGCTACATACTTATGTAAGTGCATTGCATTATGACACCAAATTATCGTCTCCAGTATCATACAGACAACGGACTGTCAATGAATCTAAACACGATCATCTTGGGATCATCGAAATACGCCCGCAACATGTGCTAGAATTGATTATGCGTCCGCTATACACACGTGCCACCTGAAAGTGAATCTAACCGGCCGTCTTCATATGCTTTAAAATCTCGCTTGCGTTCTGATTTTTTCTCTCGCGATATTGTTTTGTTGACTGGACATTTGACAGCATACCTTTTCATTTTTAAAATGTAAATTTGTATTTTTAAATTTATATTTTCCACCAAAATAAACGATGTTGCTACTCTGAAGAATATATAAAATAGTACCCTGAAATGCCAGCTTAATAGGTTCTGCGAAATGAGAAAATTTCTGTGAAATAAAAAAAATGATAGTTGAAAGCACGCAAGAGCTGGCAAACCGCTTGGTACGCGAAAAAAAGTATGCTTCGTACTTTCTTCGATCTACACGTGCAAGATCTCGCATTCGTCGTCACGCAAGCGAGATTTTCCAGCACGTGAAGACGGCCGGAAAGAAATCTATGTATGTAAATATGTAGTGCGCCATCTGGCGGTGATCGCGGAAACCAACACAATAAAAACGAAATTGCGGCAAATAAACGTCTCAAATGCAAACAATATATGTATGATTCCTTAGAAGTTTTCGCCATACCAGTGGCGCTTTGGCAGCGCCACCACCGCCGATCATCGTCGATCATCAACGATAGCGAAAATCACGCAATTTTTAAGTTAATCAAAGATCAAAGCATAGCAACGCGCCTGTGGTGTCAGCACGCCAGCGCCTCGCGGAAGTCAATCAAAACAACCGGGTGTCTGCCTGCCTTGCCGTTGCACCGCCATTGATCGGTCGTCATAATTCAATGCATTGCCCCTTTTCGTTTTACAATGTTTTTGTTGTTATTTGGCTCCCCTTTTAGCAAACTCATTTATACATACTCATAAAATGAATTGGCAGTGTAATATTTATGAGCATCTTTGGTGTCAGTGCGTCAGTGGTTGTGACTTGGTGAATGATTTGCTTCGGCATATAAATCGATCATGACTTTTATATATGTACATACATATGCATGTGTGTATGTATGTATGTACTTGTATGGACATACTACATATCCATTGATGCGACTTACGAAACGCTACTGAGTTAGAAACAAGTCAGGGCTTAAATCTGAAACTGAATCACTGAACAGCTCACTCTTCGTATGCCTATCTTCAAGCTACGTGTTCCACAAACAGGTTACTTACCGGTTGCCTCAGTATATGAACCCTACGCCTGAATTCAAGCAGATAAATCGACAAAATCTGGCTGTAAGCTATTAACCCATCATTCCTNTAGGCTACGTGTTCCACAAACAGGTTACTTACCGATTGCCTCAGTATATGAATCCTACCTGAATTCCAGCAGATAAATCGACAAAATCTGGCTGTAAGCTATTAACCCATCATTCCTTTAGATGGCCTGTGAATGGTTTAATCTCATTTTTACAACAAATCACTGGTAAAGATTAATGAGAACGAAGTTATTTAAATTTGAAAACTCGCGGATGGCTTGATGTTTCAACAGGTTAAACTAGGGACTAAACCAACCGAGAGCTCTTGACACATTAGGGACCATTTCCGAGCATACATACATAGATAGGAGAAATTTAACAGCTCATTAATCAACAAGTAGACCCGACAAAAGATTTGTAATTGTCCAACAAATCCCTCTTTGGTAATGTGGTTTTTGAAATCGAATCACTATCGGTTCAAGGAGATGAGCTCGTGATATCTGGAGATACTTGCGTAGTACTGGCATTGCTGTTGGCTAAACCCTTACTAATCTTAATACTTAACATAAACACATACATACGAGTGCAGATTGGTAAGTCAGTGACTTTTCGAATTTCCCATGTAGTAACTTTAATGCTGGTATTCAATAAGTTGGTCTCATCTGAAGTCACTAAATGGTACTATAAATTAGTGACTATTTTAGTGACTTGAGACGATTTGGGTAGTCAGTACTATACATGTAACGTCCGAGTGAATAAAGCACTAACGTGCCATTCGAAAGATACGAGGTTCGTATCCTCGGTCAGCGGATGAGTTTTGTTTTTGAATCAAATTTTTATTTATTTTTTTAAAATTTCTTACAATTTTTTATTGTTTTAAAAAGAAAAATATATTTTTTAATTTCATTTAGTTTTTATGAATTTATGTTTTTAGATTCATATTTTAATGAAATTGTGTAAATTGTGAAAAAGAGAAATAAATCATCTTTTACCGCATATTTTTCTTTTTGTGACCTGCTCAGAGCTAGCTCACAAACTACGACTTTTTTTGTAACTAGAGGCGTGAGACAGCTTATGAAATACCAAATCACATATAGCAAGGACGGAAAATAATCATTTAGGGGATTCTCAAGGCGTGTTAAGCGTCGTAGAATCTTAAGCTAATATTTTTGTTGATTAAAATAACGGTTGAAATGGTCATCACTGAAACAAATATCTACTTAGGACTTGGGTAAACTTATTGTTTGTGAGGGAGCATGGAGGTATCCCACAGAGTCTATAGGAGGCCTCTTTACAAAAATTCTTTCTGTTGGCTATAAAATAAAAAAATACAATATGTAGAATTACATGGGGTTTTCAAAAGGTTGCGCGCTGAGAGAGCCAAACAGTCTAAGAAACTGTTCGGTTTCTTCAATCATTGTCCAGGCATATAGATAAGTTGAGGCAAAGTGGAATAAGCTTGAACATACATATGAATGTATGCGTGTATGAGGTCTGACGTGTTGTTTCTCCCTCCCAAAACTCTTATGGCATCATTCAAAAAACAAATTAAATAGATTCAAAGAACTTTATGAAGGAAGATTTTCAAACAAATTTTCGATTTATGAAGCCATTCTTCATATATTATAAATGTGGGTGGTAGTTCATTAATTTTCGGCTTTCCCCTGAAAATTTAATTTATTATCTTATAACTCGAGTCTACATATCGCGCATTTTCTTCAAAGTTGTACTAATTCAATATTTACCTTATCTTACCAATTTAACTGAATTACAGTTTTTCAGATAGGTGCCAACCCGCTTCAAAAATATGTTAAGACAGCTAACTTTCTTAAATCTTTTTAGTTTAACACCAGTATTGTAATATTTCATTAGTTTATCAATTCAAATGAATACAATTTTTCAAACACGTGGGCAAAAATAATTTCGGCAGTAAGCTTTCCTAAATCTCTTTAGTTTGATACCCATATTGCAATATTTAATTTATCTTAAAAGTTAAATTAAATCAAAATTTTCCGTCTTTTCTTTTGACAGCCATATGGCAATATTTTATTTATCTTATCAAATTACCCAACTGTAATTTTCAAACAGGTGGCAACTCTCTATATTTTTTTTTT
>NW_016181597.1:0-6219 GCF_001687245.7 Rhagoletis zephyria | reverse complement strand
CGGCTCCGCCCGAACTTAGACTTTCTTACTTGTTTCCTTTCGTTTTCTTCTACTTATTAGGTGGAATTACCCCCTTCGAGTTGTAATCTCCGTTTTTTTCAAACGGCATAAGCTAACTGTAGCCTGGCGGAAATCAACTATAAGATAAAGGGACAAAATTTCAATAAACTAAAAAAAAACAAATATTAAAAATGTATATATAAAACATATACTAAGTGATATCTTCCAAATCGACGTAGGGGTTGAGGCTTAGGAAATCTGATGTAAAATTTTCTTACTACCTTTAAGGACCACTCTAATGTACATATATATATATACGTATGCATATGGATACGAATCACTGTAATCCATGCTGAAAATGAGGCATGTTTCTGGGATTGCAGCTGAAGTGATAATACTGTCAGCGAGGCATTGCTTTCAACTGAACTGTTTATATTTGACTTGCTTATGCTTCTACAATTTTTGGCGAATTTGTTCGCTATGCCGTAGCGTTCCTCTTTGTTTGTTTTTTGGTTTGTACGCAATACTTGTTTGGATTTCTAGCATGAGCTGAAATGTAACTTTGCTATTTGAAATTCTGCATTTTAAAATAAAGCCAAGTAAATTTTGTGGTTTCTAAGTACAATGAACTTTTCTACTAAAAAAAAAAATAATTTTAGTAAAAAAAAAAATGAATTGGTGTTTCAGCATGCAATTATTTAAGTGTCGCTATATTATGATTAAAAATATATTTATTACTTAACATGTTGGTTATGAACCTTTAGAAAGAGGCGAACACAAATAATTAGATAAATTTTTAAAAATACTTTGGACATTGTACATTTCATGAACAGTCTTGTATTGTTCCAAAATACTTGAAAAAAAGTCAAGGTTGATGACGAAAGTTTACCCTCTGCTATGATCAAGAGTAACTAGTGTCAAATGGGATCCTAGCTACAAAATTTATGACCCAAAAAGCATTTTCATGGTACATGGTATTTTCCGCGAATTATTATTTTTGTCCTATCTGAAAAACAGTTTCGAGAAAGAAAGTNGGTTCAGAAAGGCAAAATATTAAGTAGGGTACGGCGGAATCTCAAAATTCATTCTTTCAGCTTTACCAGCATGCAATATTCCTATCGGATAAATCACAAGGTACACAAAACTAATCAATTAAGGCACTTTTTTGAAATGACGCTGTATACGTACATATATGTATATCCATAAAATTTCTATTTTGCCAGAAAAACAAGTGAGAAAGTCGTGTCTCAATCAAATTGGCCAAACATATTGCTAAAGAGATGGCGGATAGTGCAGAAAATAACCAAATTATGCATACTTTTCCATCCATATTACAGTATAAAATACATATGTATGCACTCTCTTTCTTCTTAACATTATTGGTTCATTACCTATGCAAAACTCAGGCAAAGAAATGTTAAACCGCTATCATTATTTACACATGTACATATGAATGTACATTAGGGTGGTCCTTAAAAAATCAAAGCAACGATTATTTTCAGTCTTACTCCCTCAATCACCACCAATAATACCACGGTCACAGATATCACATATAAATTTTGGTCCGATTGGAGTCGGTTAAGGCGTGTCCCAAAGGAGTCAAAGGCCGGACTCAAAAAATTAAAAATATTTTTTTTTTATTTAATACCGAAAAGCGATACTACCATAGTCGAAGATATCACATATAAATTTTGGTACCGATTGGAGTCGGTTATGACGTCTTCGTAGGGTAATCTGAGCTTTGTCGCCTGTGCGACATAACTTAACCCTCTCCAATCGGTACCAACATTTATATGTGATATATTCGACTATAGTAGCACTGTGGTAGGAGCTGAGGCTTAGGAAATCTAATGTAAAAAGTTGCGTCCTTCATTTAAGGACCAACCTAATGTACATATTGCTTTTCTCGTTAATAACTTATTATGCACTACACTTTACATTGAAATTCAATTCATCTTAACTGTTATTATTTTTTATTACTTTATTGCCTTTATGCTCAAGTGATACATACATTATGTATGTATCTGAGTGCGTCTGCCTCAATCAAGTAAACAACTGCAAAATCAGCTTGTTGCAATCAGTTGTATTGCTCCACACCCTCTATAGCCACCCGTTTTTTTATCGTTGCACATAAAGTTCTCTCATTGAAATAAAAATAATGGCATGCTATAAAGACATAAAGAGATACAAACATACATATCATGTATGAGTAACTGTGCAAATACTCATTACAGCCGGAAGAAGAGCAACCATGATGCGTGCGACATTGCGCGCGCTGTCCACACCTACATATGTATGTGCGTACATTATGGTGCCTCATCGAATGAGGTTTTGTTTTTCCACCGGAATTATACAGTTTATTATATTTTATGACTTCCGTGATTTTAAGATTGACATGAGCCGGGTCTATTTGAAAATGACTGCGAAAATATAATTATGTTCATTGTGTGGATACAATTTTTAAATATTTTATATAGAATTTTCACGCTTCAAATTTTTTATCATTTGAAGTGATTAACAAAAAAAAATATTTTTAAATATTTATTTAAAAAAAATCCAATTTTAGAGGTTGTTGAAATTGGTCAGCTCACGTAAATTATGATATTTTTATAATTCCCATGAAAAAATAGTACCAATTTTTCTCGTGTGCAGAGTGATGCACCCTAATGTACTTGTGTATGTACTTTTGTACAACTACTGACAGTCATTAAATTTTGCCTGTTTGTTGACTTTTTACATTTTCTGTTGACTTTCACCTTTACCGCTGTGTACAAGTAACGTTGTAATATTAACATCGTCAACATTCCGGTGCTATCATTAATGGTAGAATCTTATCGGCCATTTTGCTTTATAATTTTTTGCTGCTGCAAGCAGTTTTGCCAGAATGGAATTTTATTTATAGTGAAAATGAAGTTTGCGAAGTACTTTTTTCAAAAATATTGAGAAGAACCAACCAAGAATAATAGATAAAAAACAACAACAACAATAATAGATAAAAAATTCGATCAAAATGGACTTAAAAAAAAAAATTAAAAAGCTCTCTTAAACTTGATAGTTCTAAACTTTTTTTTTTGTATGGGTCGCTCATCCGTCTTAGATCCATATGTATATAATTAAATTTTTTCTGGCATCACTGGTTGGCCTTTTGGTTAAGCTTTTGAACACACATAAACCTACAGTTTTACTGAAAAAAATTTCGATTTATTTGAAACAGTCGAAAGTACATTTATTTGTATATATGTACTTGTTCCCTTGTTTTTTGCCACGCTCTAAAAACTGTTTAGTATTCCTTCATTTGTATGCTTTATTTGCAGTGAAAATAACGCTCATAAAAGTTCAAATCTCATTAGGCGGTGAGTATATATTTAAATTTTTATTTTCGATTTTTCTTAATATGAAAAAGTATCTGTGAAGTGCACAACGAAATCGTGTTTAAATAAACAACTACCTAGCAATATTTGAAGTGTTTTAAGTCATAAAGCTGATGCATTCTAGGACATCGCCATGTTAAAGTCAACAGTTCGTTCCAAGGAAGATAAGTCAGATCTTAACTATTGTGGTGGATGAAAAACTGTTGAATATCGATATTTAGACTGTTCTTTCCTACTGGGCATATGATTCTTTAGTCCTTTCATACACACTTATATATGTATATGCTATGACCTTGCATATACCAGTTTAACCCGGTTTGTTGTCCTGCTTGCCTACTCAGTTCTTCCTAAAATTTTCCGGCTTTCATTCATCATCACTATCTGCTTTATCCCTCACTCTGTGTGCCCATTTGCTTTTTTAAGCAGAAAATATATTTAAATACACGTAGTGTTGATGTGTGTGTGAAGGCACGCCTATGTTTATGCAATAAAATTAATTCAGCGTATTCATTGCATGCGCATATAAAGAGCATGGCATCTCAGGTGTATAAAAAGGACACAAATATGTATGTGTACCTTCAAACATGTATGTACATATATATAGTAAGTACAATTTTATGAAAATTTTCATGTTTGTGTATGGAGAAATGTTGTCACGTGGGCCTTGTCGTTTGACATACATACCTACCACCTACCTATGTATATGTATGCACATGTGTATTTGTCTTTTAAATATGCCTACAAGTATGTGTACTTATGTGCCTCATTTCCACCCTTTTCAATTATAATTTAGTTTTTGTGTTGCGCATTTTTGTCCTTAATTTGTGACACACAATTTGCTTTCATTACGTTGTATATCAAGATACTTTCGTACAAAAGTATGTACATAAGTACTACATTATTAACTTAGACAAGTATGTGTATTAGACTGTGTCATATAAAACGAATGTTTGTTTTTTCCTTGCGGTCCCGTATAAAAATTTCGTGAACGGTAAAAAAAATTGTGACAAAAGTTTATCACGTCATCTTCAATTTGCAAACATTTTTTTCGACAGTTAAAATATTTCAAAATAAGTCGTTACTAGGCCAGAAAATAACAAAACTAAATATTGAAAATTTGTCTTTAAGGAGCTAAGGAGCAAATTCATTTTTTTTTAGCTCTTTGCTCTATTTCTACTATTCTCTGTTCCTTCTTTATCACACTCTTGTTGTTGTTGTTGTTGTTTAGTATTCCTTCAATTTGCTTGTGCTTTGATTTGCAGTGAAAATAGCGCTCATACTAGTCTATTTTATGCTGAGGATTTAGCTTTTAATTGCAACAGTCAGTCGTATAAAGAAAAGCATTTTCATGTTTGACATTTCTTTGATGTTTTTTTTTCTTGATACGGCATAGTTTTTAACAAATACCTTATTAAATTTCATATACATATATTTTACTAGTTAGTAACGTAAACTTTTGCCAGTCGAATTTTAGGCAATCTATAGGAATCGGCGGTTTAGCGTTTAAATTCTAAGAGCAGGGAATTATGAAAAAAATTGTAGTGGAAAGTACTAAGCTGCTACTAATCAACTTCGGGTATTCAATTGTTATTGTTGTCTTAATAAGTTTGAACAAACGCGGGAATACACGGCGTATGGGTTACAAAATTTTCTGCATAATATTACCCAAAATCATTGTATCAAATAATATCTAAACCGTATCCAACAAAAGACATTTTGCTTGGTTAAATTTCGATTCTAAGAAGAAAATGCTTTAAATAAAGAAAAAATCTTTACATATAATAAAATTGTAACAGGCCGATGTGTGTATATATTGAAGATATTAAAGAAAAATTAATATAGTTTTAACCGATGTTTTGCTTGAGGTCTAACTTAAAATATAGAACATTTAGAGAGTTGCCACCTATTTATAAATTGCAGTTTAGATGAATTGGTAAGATAAATTAAATGTTGCAATGTGGCTGTCACAAGATAGAAATTTAAGAAGGTCTACAGCCCAAACAATTTTTATCAAATTTTTGCCACCAGTTTGAAAGTTTTAATTTTATTTGCTTAATAAGTTAAATAAAATCTTGCAATATTGGTATCAAACTAAATAAGTTTAGGAAAGTATTTTTGAGGGGAGTTGCCACACGTAAAAATTCAATTCAGATAAATTGATAAGATAAGTTAAATATTGAATTAGTACACATTTGAAGAAAGTGTGCGGTAGGTTGATTTATAAGATTATAAGCTAAATTTCTAGAAGAAAGCCGATACTCTATCAATATAAAAATATATTAACTAACACCCACATTTATAAAAAAATAAAAAAATGTTTGTTAGTCGAACATTTTTTTGATAATCTCCCTTCAGAAATCACCCAGACAAGTTAACATTTCATTTAAAGAGTTTGTGGCACAAAAATGATTTTAAGGCGCAGTGAAGCACGCGGGTATTTGCTATTTAGTATATCATAAAAAAGTTCATTCATTGAATTCCATAATCGATTATGGGAAAGCCGTTCTAAGCCGCAATTATTTAGATAATTTCTTTACAAAAGATGATATATTGTTACGATTAATGCGAAGCAAACTGCCAGTGATTTGTGGTAGCAACGATGTGCTAGTTGCCATTAGTTTTTATTTAATCAAATTAAATTCTATAGTTCTGAACCAGTTCTAAAATCGGCAGACGAAAAAAGTATCACGATTTTTTTTTTTAAATCTTTTAGGGGTTTCTGTATTTTTGATTTCAAATTATTTTGAAAGAAATGTGTTTTTAATTTGAAATTATGTAAATTTATTTGTATGATTGAAAGAAATGCACGTTTACATACCCTTGACCGTAGCTGAGTTGGCAGAGGTGC
>NW_016181596.1:0-6219 GCF_001687245.7 Rhagoletis zephyria | reverse complement strand
ATGCATGATTCTTCTCCTTGTGCCACCTCTGTGGCCTCTATGCAGCAGTGGTGCTCGTGTTCTCGTCCATTTACCTTTCTGGTTTGATTTTTTTTTCCTTGTTTGACGCTGTTCAGTTTGCCTTGTGCTCGCAGCCACCTCACTTGGGGGCACAAGTACATACATACATACATATGTAGGTACATGAACGAACTTGCCAAAACTTTGCCAAAAAAACAAGTGAACGCATTCTAAAACAACGATTTCACTAATTGTAATTGCACGCGCAAAGAAAGTCAATAAATAGTTGTTGGCGTTCGGGTAGAAGGTGAAGAGCAAAGCTTTTAATGGAATGAGTCCACACAGCCGTGTGACGCCAATAGAAGCATTGGCGACGCTGCTTCCGGTGATGGCGGCCACAAAGAAAGTGAAGAAGTCAAAGTGAAACTATATATTGGCAATGGAAGAGCGGAGCGGCGGCAAGGGGCTATCTGGAGAGCGCGTGTCGGACAAGTCGTCCAGCATTTGGTTTCAATCAAAGCGAAATTTGAACTCTTTTGCGTGAAGGATTTGTCGAAGCGGCTGACGCGCGTGTGTGTGTGTGCGCGCGCTCAGGTGCGCCAACAGCAACAGCAACAACGTCAACGAAACAACAAACATATCGATCGATGCACCACTCCACTCCGTTCGCCGTCAGCCAGCACCAACCCGCTTGTTTATTTCACGATGCCTTGACGGTGTTGGTGTTTGTGTCTGCTTTTGGCATTATTGCCGCTGATGTATCTAAAAATAGCTTCAATCAGCTTAAAAATATCCATATTACGCGCACGTTCGCGCGGATCGCTCTGGCCGATGGCGGGCTGTAGGCGGGGCGGGGCGGCGCGGGTGTGCGCAGCTACATTGTTTCACGTAAACAAAAAAGCTGAGGGCATATACACACTTGTTCAAAGACAGAATGTATGTATGTAAATATTTGCGATACGTGATCGGTGATCGCTGTTTGGTGATCGACGATCGGCGAATGGAGAACGCGTGCTGTTTAAACAGCGGAGCGGGAGACCCACAACAATGGAGACTGTCTCGATTTCGATTTTTCGCTTTATACAGCAGTTTTGGCGCTCTTAACTATCAGTTGTTGTTGTTGCTGTAAGCAGAGTATTCGAAAGTTTACTTTGCACTATATGTAGAGGATAGATCCAGCATCGTGAGATCTCTTTGACAAGGGGATAACAAGGGTGTTACACGCAAGACACTTTAGTTTTGCCTCCTCATAATGCCTAGCTCTATGTAGTTGAGTTGATTGTAAATTTTTTTAATGATTTTGCGATTTCTGACTCTTCCTCATTCCCTCTAAATCAGCATAAGCGTACACTATTTTACCTCTTTCGTTTTTGTTGTCGGTTGGCTTAATTTAGTTTTGCGGCGGCGCGTGTTGCTATAAACAAACTGTTGACCTCAAGCAAATGCACAGTGACTGCGAAATTATTTTTATGAGCATTGTGGAAACGTACATACATACATACAAACGTTTACAATTATGGCAACTGCACTAGATTTTAATGTTATGTATTTTTGCTCGAATATTTGCAGATACATTCGCTTGGGCTATCACATGTCCATTTTTATTTTGGCTTGTTTATGTTTTTTTTGTTTGTAAATATTTTTTTTTTCGATTTGACTTTGGGAATAGATTTTTGTTTTGCCAAAATTCTCAGAAATTTGCATCTTTATAAATATTTATTTAAAATTTGCGCATGCGTTTGCATATGTATGTACATATGCATGTATACTTTGGGAGGTGTGTACTCGCACTAGCTACATAGTCACATTGCGAAATGTACACACCCATAAAAGCATTTGCTTAAGTTTTGTTTACTGAATACTCAAAAAAAATAAAAAATCAGCAACGATGAGCAAATTAGTTAGCATAAATTTAGTGTGAAATCATGTGGCCGTTGTATACTCACATGGGATGTATCTAAATATGTATATGGAGGAAAGCATTTCCGAAGCTTAGAATTTCATCAATTTCTAGGTATATGTATGTAGATATACAGTGTTGGTCAATAAAATAGCACCCCCATTTGAAAGCGGCATTGTTTGGCATTCATTCATTATTTATTTATTTTTAGGAATTTTCAATTAAAATACAGTTCATTCTCTAAGCAAACTCATATAAACCCAAGCTTAAAAGTTTTTAAAAGACTACAAAAAACGCAAAAAATTTGCATCCAAATTTCAAACTTTTTTCTCAGAAGTGTTGGAATTTTTTTGTGTACACAGTTTTATAGCGCATACGTGTTTAGTCTAATAGTGTGCAAGTGTTAAGTGGCTAAAAATTACCGTTGATTTTTTTTTACGCGAAAGCAAAGCGCAATGTTTAGAAACTTTCATATTTTAGCGCGCTCCGATCATCAACAACTGGTAAGGCGATAGGTTATCCAACATTGGGAGCGCAGACACTCTTGAGCCGCCATAATGGCCTTCGATATGTGGCATATGTTGCTTTATTATGTTGTCACCTTTTTGGCCTCACTATTTAGAGAACACATTGGCAATGAAAAAATGGCAATGAAAAATATTACCTTTGGACGATAGGAAATAGTGTCCATGGACGTTATTTCCGCTGACCTTATTACACGTCACCGTAAAGCTTGCATGATTTTTAAGATTTCTGACATTAATTCGATTTTAAATTGTGTATTAATTTCCACAATTCTTCTGACATTGTTACACTTTTGACCCGTGTATTAATGTCATTGGCATTAATTCACTTTGTACCTATTAATATCAATGACATTAATTCCATTAACATTATTGCACGTCATCAATTGTCTTCTATTAAAATGTCTTAAATCAGATTGCAGCTCTCAAGAAAAAAATGCTCGCATATATATATTATATTATATGCGGCAGAGTGACCATCAGCTGAAAAAGAAAATACAAAAACAAAATATATTCGCTTCTGGCTAAGTTGAAATGTTTAGTAATCATTGACGATTTCTAACTTAAGTTAGACTTACTAGACTTTTACAGCATAAGCAAAGTACTTTTTCAAGCAACAGCAATAATGAAATATAATTCTTGTGATTTTTCTCTAGAACTTTGGAGTATTTTCAAAAAGGAGGAGGTTATCAGTTCGTCGGAATATTTTTTATTTTATTTTATATAATTTTTTTTTATGTATGTTACCACACAACTTTGGACCACGTTAACCAATTTCGATAATTTTTTCATTTTTTCATCGGAAAGGTGGTAGCTCAGGGGTGGTCCCATTCTAATTTTGTTTAGATCCGATAATTGGATCGTGCGGAAATTAACGATAATCCTACATTTTTATATGAGAATTGAAGTCGATTTTGTTTTTTGCTTAAAAATTATTTGTTATATTAAGGTAGCGATACATAATTCAATTAACAAAACGTCAAAAATGTGTATGTAGATAAAAAAAAGCGTTGTGAGATCATAAGAAATCGGCGAAATAGTTAACCCTTTCGCTATTTTGGTGTCATATGGCCTCATGCTTTTTTGAATACTCACAGATTTAATTGAGCTTATCTGAAATTATATTTTTGTATGCAACGCTGTAATGGGAAGTTTTATAAACTATATTTTAATAAGGAATTGTTATTTTTATCCTTAGTCGATGAAAAATTTCAATTTTAAAACTTTACTAAAATAACGATTTTTTTCTGCTTAGAAAGGTCTACATTAAAATACTATATTTTACCAAATAACCCAATAAATTAAAAACAAATATATATGCTATAGTCTCCAAAATAGTGTCAAATATTGCTAGAACTTGTAATTTAATTTAAAAAACTGCTAATAAACGCGTGGTATATTTTAAAATGTGTATGATGCCATATGGCATCAATAATATTTGAAGGAGCTGAAATCCGCTCCAGAAAATAACGAGATATTTGTACTGGGAAATTGCAACTGGCAACATTTTTAACAGAATTATTAAATCTATGCATGTTCTAACTTATTATATTAAATTTTTTTGGTGTTATTTAATTTGATTTGAATAAAATAAAATACCATATTAAAAAATCTTTGCATATTTTTTACACCAGTTATTTGTACAATATGGCATCATTCCATAAAACACTTTAGAATCGCATTTTTGGAAAAAAAAATATGAATGAATGTTATTATATTATGTATTAGGGATTATTTAATAAAAAAATTCGATTATTAAAGCCCGAATCTAAAAGGACGTACCGAAAGGGTTAATAGATATTTGTATTTTCATATTCCAACTGTGCAAAAATTGGTAATTTGACCGAATGATAAAAATAAGTAAATATTTGACGCTTACACTTTTGTTAAGTGTTTGGCCGAGCTTCTCCTCCAAATTTTGGTGTGCGTCCTGATTTTGTCTATGAGAAACTTTTTCTTGGCAGAAATGCACTCGCAGATTTGCCTTTGCCAGCCGAGCGGCGATCGCGCCGATGAAAATGATGTATGTACATATGTTTGCTTAACAATCAACAATTCAACTTATTGTATAAAAATAACCCAACAAGTGTGACTGCACACAAAAACAAAAGCCGCAATCGGAAAACCCCAATTTGGTGAAATTTCGTAGAACTCTGATGTATAAGTAGTAATTTATATAGAATTTGCAAACAAACAAACATATTTTTTTACATTGAAAAATCTTTCATTATCATCGCCATAATTGCTGACGCGCTCTTTCTACTATATACATATGTGTGTAGTTATGTGTGACGCCTCACGTGAGAATGGCACCGCTTTTTGCCGCTAATCGCCGCCACCGCCCACTTTTGATGGCGTCGCGCTTATCAATTTGGCGAAGTGCGGCGACAATAGGAGCGTGGTGGTGGATGTATTAGAACGGAGGGCAGGCAAACACGGACCGCTCACTCATTCGACACCGAAAAGCTGCTGAAGCGGCAATGACGAACAAACGCTACCCTAATCACTGCTGAAGTACAGTACCTACTCATTTTAAATAGATATTGTTATCAACAAAAAACAACAACAACAATAGCAATAGCGTACATTGTGGCGCCTATGACGGCGGGAAAAATTCCGAATTGCAAAAAGTGTGAAATTAAAACGAAAACAAAAAAAAAAACAAATATAAAATAATTATATTTGAGTAAATATTTTGCAAGATCACTTACTAAATAAAGTGGAAAGTGGCGAATCATTGCTTTGATTGGCAGAATACGCACACAAATGACTACAAATTGTTAAAAAAAAGTGATCGCCACTGTGTTTAGAACAAATCGCTGATTGATAAGCGACAAATTGCTGCGTAATGCGAGATTGGCGGGAATGATTGGAGATTAGCAATCGTGCGAGAGGCGCTCGATGAGAGGTTCTGCAGGAAATGTTCGAAGAATAGAGGTATGAAATTGATATACCGATTCTATTCTGAATGCTTAGGATTCATTATTATTTTGGCCCTTCATACTATCTGCATCGGGAATAGCTGGTCTAGGAAGAGTGAAATTAAAGTTAGTTCCACTAAACCCGAAATTATAAGATGTTCAGCCTACGTCTACTCTCCACCGAGATTAAATACCGCGGTCTCAACAGGAAGTTGGACTGAAGTCTGAAGGAATCTATAACAACCTTCTACACCTACAGGCGGTGGCGAAAAGTTGGGATCGGAAACCACGCATAGTTCACTGAATTTACACAGCTCTTGGCCGACACCTCATTTTCTATGGCTTTAGATAAGTACACATATAAGATCACTCTGCATAGAGTTAAGTATGTTAACTCAAAGCTCAAAAGAGTTCTGACTGAAAAGATTTCTGTGTTAGCTTCAAAACGAGTGAAGAGGTGAAGAATGTCGAGCACTCTCTCTGGAAGCTGCGCCGTCCTGGCAAAAGTCAAACAATGTTTGGTTAATCACGACTGCGTGGACATTCAAAATCGTCAACGTTTCGTTAAGAATACGAAATGGCTCCATAGCATGGTAAACTAAAGTGTTCTTTGCCGGCGGTACATTTACCAAAGATTTGCGCTTACTCTACCGGCGAATCCAGATTATTTAATGGAAGAGCGGGACTTTGGAAAAAATACGCCCACTCATAGATATTATGTACCCAGCTTCATTTCAAAAGGAAGTTTTCTAAACTTTTCTGTCTATGGGGTGTCTTTCTCTGGGTACTGTACTGGTCAAATAATCTTGTACATATTTGCAATGCATAGGGTCTAACGATTCCAGTATAACGCAAATATAGGTTTATGGCTTTG
>NW_016181595.1:0-6220 GCF_001687245.7 Rhagoletis zephyria | reverse complement strand
ATAAGCTCAAGCAACGACTGTTGGCAACAATTTGGTGAATATCACTATTATATATAAACTGGTTTGAGATCATTTTATACATACACTTGTGATCAGCTGATTAAATAATCAACATTTTGCTCAAGTTTGGCTGTTTTTTTGTGTTTATTTAATGCTTATTATTTTTTCATAAAAGCCTAGCTCATTATATAACTAACACAATATAAATCCACATTTCAAACTTTGTGCAAAAACTATAAAAAATCTGCAAAGTTTCAGCTAAATTTTCAAGTTTTATTCAGATTTTTTTGAATTTTTTTGAGTATGCAGTTTGATAGTCCATTAAATTCCATTAACAGAATCGCGTAAATTTTTTATATCTTTTTTTATCTTGTAGATATTTGTTTAGGTGGTCGGTTATCGAAAATGCGAAATTACGTTCTGCCTAGAAGGAACATAGTGCTTTTGCGAGCGTGCGTGTTGCAATAGATCAGCTCTTCCTGATTTGGCTTTTAATATGCAATTGCAAACATTGTAATAAGCCTTGTAACCTCATGTGTTTACACAACCCGTGTCACAACATGTGTCTAAAGAATATATATATTTTGGGGAAACTGCTGCAAAAAAAAGCTTGTAAAGATTTATTAAGAAAATAATTCAAAATCAGTTCTACTTACAAGATTTAGTAACCAATTTGCCGAAAGTGTGAGCGTAAGTACTTACTCTACAAGCAAATAGTACGCTATACATTGAATTTATTGTGCATGGAGAAAAATTACTGGAAAGTTAAAAAACGTCATTTTTTACACAAAAAACGTCCAAACGTCAACAGCATACAAAAAGCGTCCAAATGACGTTAAAAACGTCAACCTGGCAACGCTGCTCATAAGCATGAATATTGTTACGATTATCCTTGAAGCCTTGAGGGATTTCCCAAATATATTCGGGCTCGTATCGCTGGATTGTTAAATAAATGCTCACGATGACCAAATTGTAGTACAATTAACTTTATTGTACAACAAACCATTTACAATACTCGCTAATACAGTAAAAACACTCTACAATACTTGTTAATGCAATAACAACGCTTAACTAAACTTGTTAACACAATTAAACTTATAGCTTGCTTATTCGCAACTCACTTCTCTGCTCACTTTAGTTGTAGCTTGCTGTCTTGTTACTAACTCACTTTGCTGCTATCTATTGTTTTTTCGTGCGAGCTATCTTTCGCATATGAGTAACAGGTCTATTCTGCGCTGGTAATAAAAAGCTTGTAACCGGTAAATAAAGTTCCTGACAATTTTTAAACCCTTTTCGCATCCTGTGTACTCTTATAACCGGTAATTTTTGTTACCATCTCATAAGCTGGTAACAAAGTATTGCCCCGTGAAATATGCATTGCCAGAATTTGCACACTTTTTCATAGCTGAATAGCTGAATATTTTAACTGGATTACCAACGTACCTAGAATCGCGGGGACAAGAGCTGATAACATTTTTTGGTAATAAGAGTTTCCGGTTACAAAATTTTCGGTAACGTGCAAAATAGACCTGTAAGTGTCAAGCTAATCTTTTCACATATGAGCAAGCAGGCAAACTATTTGGTTTAAAAATCACACGTACACAAAACTTCTGGGAGCATTTTTGATTCACTATTTAGAATGTGATCCCACCAAACAATTTTTGTTGCCGACAATAAGAAAACGTGTCGCCCTCGGAAACAAATTTATTGCCGGTAATATTGCCATCGTATCAATTTCTTTTCACCAGTCGCTCTAAAACAATGCTGGGCACACCAACACAGTCTCATTTTGTCGTGGAAATAGTGCGTCGCGCTCAGTTATGGTTGCCACGTTTTTATAAATGTACTAAAACTGGTATTTTTCGTACATGTGTCTTTTTCCCTTTTTTTACTTATACGTATAGTGAAATAATGAATCGTGGAAGTTTTTAGTAACTAATACTATTAGTTTATAGAAACTTTTCCACAAGAAAAATGTAATATTTGTAAAAAATGTAAATAGGTTTAAGTCATTTGTTAAATACCTGCACACAATCTTATCGGAATCAAATCTTTGAAATGCTGGCCGGCCAGATGATTTCGTTGTTTAGATTTTATTATTTTCATATAAATAGGAATTTAGTGCTAAAAATAGAATATAACTTGTAAATATTATTCATTAATATAATATATATATTAATATGGCATGCTATTTGTGCACTTTTTTTATAAAAATCATGGAACTTATTACAAAATTATTGAACGCTGGTCAGCAAGCAGCTCATTTTATATTTTTTTGAATAGTCACGGCATGCAAAATACAGTTTGCTTGTATTAAAAATACGTAGGCATAACTATATAACGGATATTGCGGCTTGTTGAAAGTTCTTTGAACAATAAACTCTAGTTCTTATATAGGGTCGCACTATTTTGTGTTTGAATCATCGCAAATGCATGCAAACACCAATCTAAGAAAAACACACCACTTTTTTCTTTGGGGATTTTTTGTAAATTTTGTACTCAAACTGTGGCAAGCGCGTGCTAAAATTACGAAGAAAAACAATCCACAGCCGAGCACGATGTTACCTTGGTGAAATCTGCAAGCAGACTGAATTAGGGATGCAATGTATCGAATTAAAGCGATGTTTTGGACGTTTCGATATACATCGATATATCGATGTATTTTTTTCGATGCATCGACTTTTGTGTGCAATGTACACTGTACCTAGGCGAATTTATACAAGGTGGTGTTAACAGCTCAAAAACAAAAATTACAATTACAAATTATACTCCAAATAAGTGACCGAAATATAATGTCATTGCTAGCTGGCACACTTTATATTATTTTATTATGCTTATAAATATTTAACAATTGTCGCCACTTCCATGCCTTCCGAAAATTTCGAAGCCTTCTCAAAAGGACAGAAAAAAACTGGGATTTGTAACTGTTTAAATCAATTAATACAAATCACTGTGAGTTATTACTTAAACACTGATCGAAGTTACGATTGTTTCATTTTCTTGTTTTATATTTTTATTTGAAAGAATATGTTGATATTTTCATTCGATGCATCGAAAATATCGATGTTGTTATACGATACATCGATATGTATCGATGCTATATTTCGATGCATAAAATCGAAGAAAACATCGATGTATTTTTTTGACTTGCATCCCTATACTGAATCGAAATTCGCTGCTTTGCTTCTGTGTACGTATACGAACTGCGACGCTGACGTTGCTCGCGAGCAAAAATTGCCCAGCTCTGCTCTAAAACGTCCGCCGAAGGCAACTCACCTGGGCGAGTCGTTTTCTTATTACCTGAATGAGTCGTTTTCTTGTCGCTTGAGGCGATATTTCGAATAATTTTATTCTTTTTAATACTTCTATTATTTTTTGTATACAAAATTGTAACTTAGACGTATGGGGCNGATCTTGTAAGAATGCTTTAATACTGTTCCATTAATGCATTTTTGTATGTCTGAAACATTAATACAGCCATATGCATACAGCAGTAGTACAAGTGTATGAGTAAGGTACGCATACGCTCTGAGAAACCACGCGTGTTAAATGGAAATGAAGGTTAATTTATACTGGGATGTATACACAGCAGCAAGCTCATGCCACCAACAGCGATGTCGTATGCATCAAATTTCTACTGGGTTGTTAGCACGCACACTGTGACATCAATTGCACGCACACTACAAAAATGCTCTGCCGAAGCTGCCCACCTCTGCTGAAATTAATTGGTGCTCGTACGTATGTACCAGAGACTGGCTTGCGTTGAACGCCTACATTACATACTCAATCCATACTGCTGCTTTGTATGACAGCAGCGCGATGACTTAGGCACGGTGCACATTAGAGCGATACGATATGCGATACGATACGCGATACGATATGAATGCGACATCGGCATGCTGAGTACGTGGGAATTGGTAGGAAGCGATGAAAACTGTGCACACTTGCACGACGGCGACACCGCTGCGATATTATACATATTGCATGCGTATCGCACGTGCGATACGGTTTTCTGAACGAGGTGAGATTAGTATTGGGCGGCATTTTTAGCAATAAGCGTGATCGTTTCAAAGGTGGAATCATCATCTTCAATTTTTTTAGTCGAATTAATAATAAAAAACCATGTTTATGGAACTATACCCAAAAAAACTACTGTAGAACGGACTGACTAGTTTGGCATGGAGAAATATAGCGTCTAAGGTCAAGGACACAGGTAAATGCACAAAAGAATATTTTTCGTGATGGTTTGCCTTTGTTTTCACATCTTTAACCCTTTCGAACCTGCTGGTACACGGTATGTACCACTAAATGTTTATAATGGACTAAATCCTAAAAACCACATTAGAACAGAATAAAAAATGTACCAAAGCAGGCTTTTTAGTTTGTCTAACGGTACATATAAAAATTAATTAATTTTCTCTTGCATTGTACGCTCAGTTTTGATTTAAACAACGAAGGGTGCGGTCACGTGTTTGGTTTGTGACTAATAATCTTTAAAAACAAAGTGTAAAGTGCCAACAAAAGTATTAAAATTGAAGATATTTATCATATTTACAAGTGTACGTATATTTAATGATACAGTTCTGTGGATTTGCTTGTGTTTGTGAAGTTTAAATAAGCTGGTATTTATACGTACCAGTAGCCTTTTATACTGGTATATATATGTACCAGCAGTCCCTCTCTTCAATAACTAAGTGTCCTCTCGTATTTTTTGTTTTATAAAGGAATACCATGTCAAAAAAACTGAGCCCAGACGAAATAAACGAACTGCTGATTGACGAAATACTTGATTCATATGACGGTGATGTAGGCACTGATTTTTCAAGCGGAAGTTATGATAATTATGAGCCGGAACTAGGTTTGCACGGCAAAGAATCTGGTTCCTCTTCATCTCCAATAGTGAACTGTCAGATGTTGAAAGCATAGTTGCACCGAATGAATTAGAATGATTCAATCAAGCACAAGTAGATAATGAGAATCACATCTCATCAGACTTTAGGTTGTGGTCTTCTCCTGATGAAAATTTTATACCTAAACATATTATAAGTGATTATTGTGGGTGTAATATAAATTGAGAAATCCCTCGTACTTCTTCACCATTCGAAATTTTTCAAAGGATGTTCCCTCGAAGCCTGTGCAGTGTATATCGCACAATGTACCAATGACCGCATTTCTGAATTTCGAGCCGCCGACAAACGACCAAATATACTAAAGACTGATGTTGGAGAAATACAAATTATGCTGGGTTGTATGTTTGTTATGTCTTATAACAAGCTTCCGTTGACACATTATTAGTCAAACCATCCTTCTATGAGTAACACTACTATCAAGACTGCAATATCTCGCGACCGATATAAATTTTTGGCATCAAAATTATATTTTGCATCTCCTCAGAAACCAACTGATTACAGTAAAACTTATTACATCGACGATGTTGTGGAGTATTTGAAAGGTACATTTCAAAAATACCGGCAGGATAGTATTAGACAGAGTATAGATGAATCAATGACGATGTTTAAGGGAAGACCATCCTTAAAACAATACATGCCACTTAAGCCACTAAAACGTGGAATAAAAATGTGGCTGCGATTCGACTCTGAGACAGGGTACACATATGATTTCAATACATAGTTACAACAGAAGGGAACAAAATCAATGCGATGGAACTTTAGGCGAACGTGTGGTTAAAGCCTTAGTTAGTTCAATTAAATAACGTGATGTGACGCTATGTTTCGATAGATTCTTTACTACTGTAAATCTACTTGAGACCCTAGAGTTTTTAGCCTTAGGAACATGCATAAAAAATAGAAAAAATCTATCACACATAAACGAGAAATTGGATAGAGGCGAGTCTTCGTTCAGGGTCAGCTCATCTGGCCTTTTTTGCGTTAAATTGCAGGATACAAAGGAAGTTTTAGTACTTGGTAATTGTCATAAGCCGACAGTGAAAACAGTCAGTAAAACATTAAAAGATGAGCGAAAAATAACTGTACCATGTCCATACTCTATAAAATTTTACAGAGAAGCAATGGGTCGAGTAGATTGCGCCGATCAAATGGCAGATATTTATGACTACCGGCTTAAAATGTTTTCTGCTGTGAATGGATAATTTATTGCGACGAAGAGACAAAACTCCCTTTATTGAGTTCATAGTCTCAAGTAGCACAAAATTCAAAAATACACCAAAATATTTTGTGTATTTTTTGCATCGGCGTGATAT
>NW_016181594.1:0-6220 GCF_001687245.7 Rhagoletis zephyria | reverse complement strand
AACAGTTTCGTTACCGCACAATATGTTGTGTTGTATTGATTCACGTTGTGATGCATATACGGAACATGCGAGTAACGAGATTATTATGTGAGTAACGAAACGAATCTTGCAGCGTAAGGAAATGTTCGTTCGTTCATATGTACATACGCAACATATANGGAATATTGTTGTGGTATTGAAAAAAATTGTTATATATTCTGTAGTAGTAGTTCCTTCAAGCGATGCGTTTCATGAAAACTTTGTACAAAATTCCTTAGGCGCCGAACGCCGCCGCCGCCGCCGCGCCGATATTTTCGTAACTTGGCGGCGGCGCGTGAGTAATGACAAAAAACGGTGGCGGCGGCGGCGTGGCTCGGCGGCGTATACCTCTAATATGTATACACGCAACATATTTTTGTATCGATTCGAACAATTTGATACAATCAAGCACTTGTACCTCACAGGAATCATGCATGCATGTACGTACATATACAGGCAACACTCTTTAGTATCGATACGAAAAACAGTTTCGTTACCGCACAATATGTTGTGTTGTATTGATTCACGTTGTGATGCATATACGGAACATGCGAGTAACGAGATTATTATGTGAGTAACGAAACGAATCTTGCAGCGTAAGGAAATGTTCGTTCGTTCATATGTACATACGCAACATATATGTATCGATTCGAACAATTTCATACAATCAAGCACTTCTACCCAGTGATGGAAAAGTAGGCACAATAGTACCATTTTTGGCCCTTACATTCACAGAGGCACTTTTGGTACAATTCATCCTGTTTTGGCACAATCATAAAATATAGAAGTTTAGCATAAAATTCCATATATAACAAGAAATTAAAAGCACTTACAAATTATAATAAGGGCTGTGAGAATTATTTGCAGACCTCTGAATTCTGTTGTGAATGTGCAGTACGAAAAGTAAGTTTTCGCCACAAGCTTTTAATTCAGAATTTTTGTAAAGATTCTAAGTTCGCAATTTTATAGTTTATTAAATGAAAGTGCCAGTGTCTGCAATATCCCGATGATTTTTGATATTTTTTTCTGACGGTGTCATACATT
The DNA here is from genome assembly GCF_001687245.7 of Rhagoletis zephyria. Taxonomy (NCBI): domain Eukaryota; kingdom Metazoa; phylum Arthropoda; class Insecta; order Diptera; family Tephritidae; genus Rhagoletis; species Rhagoletis zephyria. The sequence goes on along the minus strand of NW_016181594.1, from coordinate 5,158 downwards.
TTGAACTATTTAAAAAAATTTCGAACACACTTTATATGGAAAAAATGCATAACATCGAAAACTTGGAATCTCCCTAAAAATTCTGAATTCAAAGTATTTTGTTGCGAAAACCTGCTGAGTTTTTATAATTTTTGTACAAAGTTTGAAATGTCGATTTGTGTACATTTATTGTGCTTATTAAATTATGAATTAGACTTTTATTTAAAATCAATCAAAAAATAATCAATGAAGATAATAGGCGGTACATACATATGAGTGTAATAATGTCAGAATAGCTGTACTTCGGTATATTTCCCTTCCGTAATTGGAATTCTGTGTAATTTTACTATGAATTTATGTTTTATGTCGAATAGGCAACATAGACAGTGCGTCTGACTCGCGAGTCAACTGTGTACGTGTTCACTAGAGTGGTCCAAAATAATAAAGTCGGAATTTTAATGCCGCCACCCCCTAGGATTGTTCTGAACCGAAAATAAATATACCCCTCTTTTTTTATTTTGAAATCAAAAAATATTTAGGGAGTGCTCACAACGCTCAAAGTTTTCTATGTATTTTATATGGGGAAAAAAATTTTTTCGTAAAAATGGTATAAAGCTCTTGAAAATCAATATTTTTCAATCGTAAAACTGTGGTTCTCTTCAGGAGACTTCAAATACTAATATTAATTGATTAAAGATTTTTTATTGGTCCTCCCATTGCATTTTTTAGGACCTATAAAATATAGTTACCATGAAAACATTGTTAAAGGAACAATTGGGTATTATTACTGGGAATGTCCTGAAGATAAACAAAGTTTTCCGATCGAAAAATATTGATTTTCAAGAATTCTACACTATTTCTACGAAAGTTGTTTTTTCCCCCATATAAAATACATTGAAAACTTTGAGCGCGTTGAGCACACCCTAATTTTTTATTTTTTTTTCAAAATAAAAAATAGGGGTATATTTTTTTTTGGTATGTAACGATCCTTGGGGCTGGCGGCATTAAAAATGCGACCTTATTTTTTTTACATACATTTTTGGACGACTTTAGTGTTCACTGGCCTTTCGACTACACACAGTTGAGTCATTTAGAGTCATACCAGAGTCATGTCGGTGTAACTAACACATATTTATTTTTACTTAACACATCCAAACCGACTCGCGATTCAGACGTGCCGTATATGCCGCTTATAAAGACTCCCTCATAAAAGTGGTTTACTGTAATAATTTAGTTAATTAATAATTTTTATATTAAAAAATAATTATAGTAAAAGAAATTTAATTATGTGGCACTTTCATATTCTTTTCGGCACAATTTTTGAAGACCTTTAGGCACATTTTGAAATTTTGAAATTCCTTCCCTGCTTGTACCTCACATGAATCATGTATGCAAGTACGTACATGCACACGCAACACACTTCAGTATCGATACGAAAAACAATTTCGTTACCGCACAATATGTTGTGTTGTATTGATTGACGTTAATGGTGCATATACGGAACATGCGAGTAACGAGATTATTATGTGAGTAACGATTCGGTATTACAAGCACTTGTACCTCACAAGAATCATCGCAACGATTCTTGCAGCGTAAGGAAATGTTCGTTCATACATATACACACATGTACATATGTATACACGCACCCGGGGGGCTTTGATTCCCAATGGGAACGGTCACCATAACTGGGCTCTAAGCTACCGGGGGGGTCGGCAGGTCGCGGATAGCCGGACGGCCTGTAATAGCAGGTTAGTTGCGAAATAAGGTTAAACGAATAAGCAACCCCCGACGATGAGCAGCAGGAATAGAGGACGCGGTATAAAAGGCAGCATGTCTGATGAAATCCCTGTGATAGTGGCGAGTCGGCACCGCCTCTTTGAAATATGTGTCGCCCTCATCATACAGCGGTATGATGAGTTACAAAAAATCCAGGTTTCCATATTGTACGGCTTCCTGGTCAGCGTCTGTACACCATGTTAGGTGCGGCTGTTAAATTGACCGGTATACTCCGCGGCGCACTGGGAGTCCCTCGAAATCTCAACAGTCTTCTCTTCTGCTGGAATATAGAGGGTGATGTGAGCTTGCTCTGTCGAGGTGTTAACTGAGGTGGGTATCAGGAACCAGCCCCTTCGGGCCTTTGGACGCAGGAGTAGTAGCCAGCGTTGCCCCGGGCGAGCGCCGGTTCGTCCGTGTTTATCCGAAACCGGTAAAGCGAAGGACAGGCCTCAGGGAAATGGGGTAGGGGCATTGTCCCCGAGGGTATACCCGTTCCTGTCTATTACGGCCCGCCCCCCTACACACGATGCGCTGGTACAGAAAGTATATGGAGAAAATAATGAAAAAAAAATAGCAATAGTAGAGATGACATCATCACGAGTTGCGGCACTCAAACTCCTGGTGATAGTGGAAGTAAGGTGCTTGAAGCTGATCCGTTCAGGAGAACACCAACTCAGATTGGAGCGTACACGACTCTTAGAGAGGAAAAAACCGCTGAAGTAGATCCGTTTAGGCGTGCGTCAAGGCTGGTGCGATCGCCATATAAGGTACTCGCTGTGGATAATCCTGCAAGAGCGAGCTCATCACCGCCTGCACTGCAGGATAGCACGCCGCTGGCTGAAACGAGACAATCGAGTGGTGATATCGTGTCAGAACTAGGCGAGACAATCAGGAAGTTGACTGAAGCAATGCGTCTGCCGCAACGAACGATCAACAACCAGATCAGGGACTTACTCAACTCAGTAAGGAGACTTCACGCCCGTGCCCAAAAAGAGTACAATAAAAAGTGAATAACTCAGTGTGAGGGCAGGACCAGGATGAATGTATTTACATGAAAATTTATTAAAGCGAAAATATTTTGGGTAGGCGTCGGACCCAATGATAACCATCAGTTACCACCTCTGCATGGTTGTAAGTCATGCAGAGCCCCACAGCTTGTAGCGCTTTGGCTTTTGCTGTTTAAAACCACTTCGGAGGAGTGGTGATGCATCAAGCGGAATGGTTGAGCATGTGGGTTGATACGTCAAGCAAGTTGAGCATCGGTTATGTATTTATTATATATATATAGATTGGCGCTTACACATATGTTAGTGCGTAGCCGAGCTTCTCCTCCGACTTGTGGCGTGCGCCTTGATATTGTCACACAAAGCGGAGGGACCTGCAGTTTTACGCCGACTCCGAACGGCGTTTGTATTTTTATGAGAAGCTGTTTTTCATGGCAGAAATACAATCGGAGGTTTGCCATTGCCTACCGACGGACGACCGCTGTTAAGAAAAATCCTTTTTTCTATATTTTTTGCGATGTTGCTTTGACCAGGGTTTGAACACGGGTCCTGAGGAGTGGAAGCGCGCACTGCTTACCACTACACCACAGCGGCCGACAACGGTTATGTATTTAAGTTTAGAAAATTGGGTAGGCGCTGTGGCCAATGGTAGCTCTTGTACCACCTCTGTATGCCGAAAGCAATACAGAGCCCCGTGAGACAACTCCGGAGGAGTTGTCATGCACAGCGTTGCCAGGTTGACGTTTTTAACGTAATTTGGACGTTTTTTGTATCTTGTTGACGTTCAGACANGTATGCCGAAAGCAATACAGAGCCCCGTGAGACAACTCCGGAGGAGTTGTCATGCACAGCGTTGCCAGGTTGACGTTTTTAACGTAATTTGGACGTTTTTTGTATCTTGTTGACGTTCAGACATTTTTTGTGCAAAAAATTACGTTTTTTAACTTCCCAGTAATTTTTCTCTGTTACTAAATCTTGTAAGTAGAACTGATTTTGAATAATTTTCTTAATAAATCTTTACAAGCTTTGTGTTTTGCAGCAGCTTCTTCAAAAGATATTTACCATTTGAACACATATGACTCAAATACGATGCAAACTAAGCGTATGTGTATTTTTTTGGATTCTTGGACAAGGATCCCGCGTTCAAAGGCTGGTTTTGTAAACACTTGAGGTTACGAGGCTTATTGCAATGTTTGCAATTGCACATTAAAAGCCAAATCAGGAAGAGATGATCTATTGCAACACGCACGCTCGCAAAAGCACCAAAAAAGCTGTAGCAGCATAAAAAGTAAAAAAAAGTAAGCGACTTTTTTAAGACTTCATTGAAAATCGACTGCTGAGTGGAAGATCGACCTATCTCGGCAACTAGTTCGAAAACGCCCTATCTCAAAAAACCTTTCAAAACGTCCTATTTGAGAATTTGATTGCAAACGCCCTATTTCAGAATTCGTTTCAAAAACGCCCTATCTCAGCTGCCGATTCAAAAACGCCCTACATCAGCACATTTTTAAAACATTTTGAAGTAAGATAGGGCACTTTTTAATCGATTTCTGAAATAGGGCGTTCTTCAACGAAATTCTGAGATAAAGTGTTTTTTTATAAAATTCTGAAATAGGACGTTCTTGAAATTTTTTTTGAGATAGGGCGTTTTCGAACCGGTTGCCGAGACCGGTTGCCACTCAGCAGTCGAAATGTAATGAACTCGAAAAAGGCTGAAATATTGCTATGTTCCTTCTTAGCAGAACGTAATATAGCATTTTCGACAACCGACCACCTAACCAAATGTCTACAAGAGAAAAAAATATTAAAAATCAACGCGATTCTTTAGCAACTTATAACTTGCACATTATTACCCTGGAATTTAATAGGCTATCAAGCTGAATACTCAAAAAAATTCTTAAAAATCTTAGTAAAAAGTTGAAAATCTAGCTGATACTTTGCAGATTTTTTTATAACTTTTGTACAAAGTTTGAAATGTGGATTTATATTTGGTTTGTTATATAATGAGTTAGGCTTTTAAACAAAAGGAAAACATCCACAATTGACCAAAATATTGATGACCTAATCAGCTGACCACAAGTGTACATATGTATAAAATGATTTTTATATTAACGATCTCAAACTAGTTTACAATGAATTTTAAATGTGCTCTATCGAAATAACGTTTTAATATACATACCTTACATACATATATACTTATGTACCTTTGTATACAATTAAAGTTTAATAAGAACAATTCTGTGTGCATACATTTGAAAAAGACGTTTTTGGATAGGAAATTACGTTTTTTCAGAGCAAGAGGGACGTTTTCTCATGCCGAAGACCTGGTAACACTGGTGATGCATCAAGCAAGTTTGTTGAGCATGATTTGAGCTCTGTGAAGTTAGCCCCCCACTTTT
>NW_016181593.1:0-6221 GCF_001687245.7 Rhagoletis zephyria | reverse complement strand
TATATGTATATAGATATAGATATACATACATAGAAGATGTCCAATGTGTACTTTCGATTTTAATCTTTCACCACAACAAAAATTCCATATTGTACATTCGTGAATGAACTTTCAGTTTCTCGATTACTTTTACAATTCCTTTGAGTAATTGAAAAACTAAAGTACTCTTGCAATTCCAGGTAATGGAATTGAAAAAAAAAATCAATTACATTTTCAATTCCTTTCAAAGGAATTGGAAAAAAATTACATTACTAGCACGTAATTGATTTCAATTACAATATGAAATTCCTTGTAATGGAATTAAAGAAAAAACCAATTACATTTGAAATTACTTCAGGGAATTGAAAAAGTAATCGATTCCTTTGCTGTGAACTGAAGGAATTGATTCCTAATTACAATTCCNTAAACACAACGCAAACAGCTGTGGGAAAGATGAAACAGCAGAAATGACAAAAAGACAAAAAGAGCAAAATCAATGTGCACAAACAAAAACAATTGTACAACAACAATATATTATATGAAACAAAATACTCGGCACATGCAATTAAGAATATCAAGTTAAATTAATCAAATTTACGGGAAATTTTGATGTTTTACTTATCTTTAAATTGTGCACCAGAAGTTTATTAACACTTTTTTTAATTTTTTACTTTAATAAGCGTAAACAGCTTTATCAAACACAAAATTTAAACATATCACAGAAAAACACAGCTTCACAGCTTAACGTTTGCGTTATTACTTAAGAATATATAATTTCCGATCAAACTATAGTACTGAATGCTTGAGAAACAATTATTTAAATCGAATGATCAATAGTGAACGCACTCGGAGCGAATTTTGGAACACGGAGCGAATTATGCATATTAACACTAAATAATTTCTAATTTCCTACAATATTATGCATTTATATTTCAATTTAATATGATTAATTACTGAAGAATATATAAACTCCGATCAAACTTTACTACTGAATGCTTGACAAACAATATTTGAATCAAAAGATCAATAGTGAACGCGCTCGGAGCGAATTTTGGAACACGATATAAAATATGCATGTTAAGACTAATTCTCATAAGCTTATGTTTTAATATTATATAATTAATTACTGAAGAATATATTAACCAGATCAAACTATAGTATTAATTGTTTGACAAACTGTTTAAATCAAATGATCAACAGTGAACGCGCTCGGAGCGAATTTTGGAACAATTCATAAAATATTTACAGAGGAAGTATATTATTTAGTAGAGATCAAATTGTATTTAACAAAGCGTGATTGAATTTGACCATGTTCTCAGAAGAACCATCCATTTGTATGATTTTTGAATCATTTGTTAATATTTTTCTACATAATCGTATCTTAAAAGAGAGCCACACTGAGTTGTTAATAACACCTTGGGCCGTATGCATAAAAACTAAGCAATTACTTTTTCTCAGATTTTCATACCTTTCACTTAAATTTATTTGAAAAAATTTAGTGAAAGGTCTGAAATTTTAAGAAAAAGCATTTTCTTAGGTTTTATGCATACGGCCCCTTGTTATACACCCATGATACAAATATTTAAAGGTAAAACCGCTTGCTCAATTCGTCGGCCATCATTTATTTTTTGAAGTTAGTCTATTTTATAAAATTGAAATTTTGAGAACAACTCAAATGCCAAATAAAAGTAAAACAAAAAACAAATAGATGAAAATATTGAAATTTTCATTTATTTCCCCGCAAACATATTCTGAGCGTTCAGAATATATGAGTCCGAAGGGAGTCCTAGGTAGGTAAAAAATATGAGTTTCAAAAACAAAAATTTTTTTACTCTTATATGAATCTTTTAGGACTCATATATGATCCAAGTTATGAGCAGTGTTGCCGCAAAGCATTTTTAGTGGTAGCCAAATTCCTTTAAAAAAAGGCTAAAAAGGAGCTAAAAAAAAGTCGTTGTGGCTAAAAATGGTAGCTAAAATTGTTTACTTACATAATCATATATACACACCAAAATCCTTTTCGTAAAAAAGGGGAAATATACGACACCAGCTTGCTGGATCGATCAAGTGATTGTACCATCAAGCTCGATGCATATAACTTACCAGCATGCTGGTACAATATTTATTTCTTTACGAATGAAGTACAAACACGGCTTTGAAATTTCCGCCAAAATATTTTTTACTTAGAAAATTAGGCTAGTTCACCACTCACGACACCAGCACGCGGTTACAATCATAAAATTTTCAAATAGTTTTTGAAGTCGCACCAGCAGCTGGTACAATCACACCACAAGAACACACGGTCAATCGACTTGATGGGCCATTTAACTAATGAAGCATATTAGGGGCCAGTTTTTCAGTGCACGGCCGTGGTTCAAACTAAGTGTAAACGCCCGATCTGGCTGGTTTAAACTAAGATCAGCCATTCAAGTGTCAGCCAGCTGTTCAATTCAAACCCAGTTTACTTAATCTGAGTTTAAACTGGCACTGAAAAACTGGCCCTAAGGGCGGTAAACTTATCTATTTTAATCTATAGTTAAATCGTTAATAGATAAGTTAAAAAACAGCCCTAACACTTATACAGTATGTATGTATAAAAAGGTAAGGAATATACAATACATATATAGTAAATATACAATACATATATAGTATATAGTGTAGTCAGTTGGGTGGTTCACAAGGTGTCGTACTTGTCGTATTGCTGTATGTTGTAAAGTTTTTAACGGCTAAATAAATGTTTAGAGGACTTGAAATCACCCCAACTATTTTTTAATTGTGTGGAATTTCATAATAAAACTTTTATGTTAGCTTGCGAATTCCTTAAATATAGATTTCGCCGTTTAAAGTTTATGACATACAGCAGTACGACAGTATACAACACCTTGTGAACTCCCTAAGTCTTTCTTAGCTTAAAAATTCATCTCTTACATATATGCAAAAAAATAGATCAAATTAAGCATATTTTAGGGGCAATAGGGGCAATTTTAAATTTATGTGGCCAAAAAAAGAATGTGTTAGCTAAATCTAGCCACCAAAGGGCTAAAACGGCAACACTGGTTATGAGCCAGCACCTTGTGCCAATATAAAAACAATAAAGATTTGAAATTTATATCCAAACTTGTTTATACAGAAATTGAAAATAATTAGAAAACAATAAATGAACAAAATTTAGCTGCAGATGCTGCTATTGCATGCATGTTGGAATGTGTATATGCACGTAAGTATGTATGCATGATATTTGAAAGCAATTTTCGCTGAATGCTTTTGCAAATATAGTGCGTTCAATAAGACTCAAAGAACAACCTAAAATAAGAGTCCGAATTTAGTAATTTATGAGGCTGATTAGAGGCTCGAAAAGAGTCTGAAATGATTCATATATGAGGCCAATAATTGTTTTAAAAGAGTCCAAAATGAGCCGTATATTAGGCCAATAAGAGTCCAATATGACTCTTATTGAGGCTCATTTGATGTATGAATTTAAGCTCATATATGTCGACTTTCGGAGAAAGGGAAACACCCTCATATCGGACTCTTAAATGAGCTCATTATGAGTGTAATGGCTCCGAAATAGGACTCCTTAAAGACTCATTTATGACTCCAAATGTTTGCTGGGTTGAGACTGAAAATGAGAATGTATTTGTGAGATTGGAAATTTGAAAAAATTTTTGTAATGTTAGCAAACTTTAAAAATGTTCAGGCTGCCTTTCGGCGGTTTTACCTTCAAATTTTTGTATCATGAATACACCTTGGTCGAGATATCACGAACAAGTTTTCCTNATTTCGCCGTTTAAAGTTTATGACATACAGCAGTACGACAGTATACAACACCTTGTGAACTCCCTAAGTCTTTCTTAGCTTAAAAATTCATCTCTTACATATATGCAAAAAAATAGATCAAATTAAGCATATTTTAGGGGCAATAGGGGCAATTTTAAATTTATGTGGCCAAAAAAAGAATGTGTTAGCTAAATCTAGCCACCAAAGGGCTAAAACGGCAACACTGGTTATGAGCCAGCACCTTGTGCCAATATAAAAACAATAAAGATTTGAAATTTATATCCAAACTTGTTTATACAGAAATTGAAAATAATTAGAAAACAATAAATGAACAAAATTTAGCTGCAGATGCTGCTATTGCATGCATGTTGGAATGTGTATATGCACGTAAGTATGTATGCATGATATTTGAAAGCAATTTTCGCTGAATGCTTTTGCAAATATAGTGCGTTCAATAAGACTCAAAGAACAACCTAAAATAAGAGTCCGAATTTAGTAATTTATGAGGCTGATTAGAGGCTCGAAAAGAGTCTGAAATGATTCATATATGAGGCCAATAATTGTTTTAAAAGAGTCCAAAATGAGCCGTATATTAGGCCAATAAGAGTCCAATATGACTCTTATTGAGGCTCATTTGATGTATGAATTTAAGCTCATATATGTCGACTTTCGGAGAAAGGGAAACACCCTCATATCGGACTCTTAAATGAGCTCATTATGAGTGTAATGGCTCCGAAATAGGACTCCTTAAAGACTCATTTATGACTCCAAATGTTTGCTGGGTTGAGACTGAAAATGAGAATGTATTTGTGAGATTGGAAATTTGAAAAAATTTTTGTAATGTTAGCAAACTTTAAAAATGTTCAGGCTGCCTTTCGGCGGTTTTACCTTCAAATTTTTGTATCATGAATACACCTTGGTCGAGATATCACGAACAAGTTTTCCTTTATTTATTTTTACTTAAAATCCTTAAATATGTATCTTGATTTTTTCTGTAGAATACGTATTCACTTTTTTAATGATTTTAAAAAAAGGGAGGACAGTCGGATCTACGTAACCAGAACGACCTAAATGCGCATTGAAGTCGGTTGTATTTTTTGCTTAAAATTACTTGTTATTATTGAGATACAGTTTCGCTACTATTTAGAGATTTCTCGACATACTTTTTCATATTACTGTTATTTATTATTTTTCTTATTAGTCATTTATATGTTTAGGACTTACTGTGGGTGCTTTAAGATTAATTTTGTAAATACTTATGTACATATAAAAAACAACTGCGATATTTTATTTTAAATTATGAATTTTATTCGTGCTATTTTTTATGTTTAATAGTTTTAAGAACATTTTTTGGTTCTGTTGTATTCTTTTATTGCATGCCTTAAACTTTTTTACTTTAAGTTATTATGTTGAAGATATGCGTTCTGCCTTTGTCAAGCACTTTAGCTAGGTGCGAGAAATTTAGCATATGCGCGTAAGAGCATAGAGTAGGTATACGGCTGTGCTGCCGTGTTTCTCCAACATCTTGTCAAAGGAGAAAACATATTGGTGGCGGAATCCATCGTAGTCCGATTTTTTTTTAAATCTACGAAAAAGCGATCACTGAATCTGAACTGCTATGAACGTGTGTATTCAAAGCAAGCGCTGCGTTCGTAGCTACTCGAACTTAATAGCATTTTCGTAGATTTCACGAAAAATCGGACCACGATGCATTCTATGATAGCCTTGATTAGTTCGTGCATTATGACTTATGGATCGATTATGGATGGGAACGGAACCTCAGTTGGGTTGCCGATGGACAGCGCCACTGAAATGAAAATGTTTTTTATTATGAATAGCAATAATTAAGTTTCATAAAGTTCAAAGTGGTACAATTAAAAAAAAAGTTGATAAAATAAATAAAGTATCTCAATTAGGGCTGTGCGATTAATTGATTACTCAAAATTTTAATTAATCATAAAGTAAATAACTCAATTATTCGATTAATTGGAAATTATGATTACTCAANGTGCTCTGTCCGCTAACGAATTCCAGCCATGTGTGAAATATCGTATGTGAAGACTCCGTCTGACTTAACGATTGTCAAAGGCTTGGCAGAAGATGTTTCATCATATGTTTTCGGCCATCGTCTTCTTCGAGTTAGTTCATCGATACCAAAAACTTTACAACTTCTATGTGCCAGCAGCCCTTAGTGTTTTTGCCAATGACATGGTACTATTGCACTGTTAATAACCAAATTTAGCCGCAGTTGCATTCACACGTGGTATAATAGCTAGTGTCGGTAAGCTGTGGGAATGCCCCAGGCGTATGTTCAGCTATCGAAATCATTACACCGACGGCGGTGGGCAGTTCTGCTGGAACATATTTAGCACAGCAATGGTTGCGNTAGTTCATCGATACCAAAAACTTTACAACTTCTATGTGCCAGCAGCCCTTAGTGTTTTTGCCAATGACATGGTACTATT